>NW_022103908.1:633469-635194 GCF_000313985.2 Echinops telfairi | reverse complement strand
TCTGTCCTGAATTCCCTGTGTTTCTAGCTCTTATCTGTATCCATGTACATGCTCTGGTCTAGATGGATTTGTAAAGAACTGGGGTCATGATAGTGGGGGGGGGAAGAAGCATTTAAGAAGTAGAGGAAAGTTGTATGTTTCATCTGTGCTATACTGCACCCTGACTGGCTTGTCGTTCCTTGTGACCCTTCTGGAAGGGGATGTCCAATTGTCTACAGATGGGCTTTGGGTCTCCACTCTACACCCCCTTGCTCACAATATATGATTTTCTTGTGTTCTGCTCACCGAGCCATTTATCTCTCTGCCCTTCAGCTAATCCCACTTGTGTTTATCGGCAGGCTGGCACAATAAACTATCTCAGAGATCACAATTAACGCTTCACTCTACCTGCTTTTCTACCTCTGGATCTGCTACCTAACACTCAGGACAAATTCTCCAATCCCTGGCGCTGCTGGAGAATGACATTAAGTGCTGAACTTTCTAAGATCTAGTAGACCGAAACCTGATAGGATTGAAAGAAAAATAGTAAGAGAGTGAAAAGAGAGAATACAATAGTAAGTTTAAAAATAAATTTATACATTTAAATTTTTTCTTTGTGACGAAAGCTCCTGGAATCGCTGTTATTTTCAGTTGCTAATATTCCCATCTGCTGAGAATATGTAAAGAAAAAGAATTGAGCCCTCATTAGTTTTAGAATTTTACAGCTTCTGCTTCTGGCTTTATAATTTGGAATTCGCTAATAACTTTCAAAGGTGATGAAAAATTTAAAAAATCATTTAACAATCTATTTTATTGTACATATAGGTTATTCTTTAATTTTATACTCTTCTGTACGTTCTACATGTCTTTAAAATAAACTGTACGCACTTTGGGGAATGAGGTGCTCTGAGCCAAACCTATGGCTATTTTCAATTTCCTGACATGCACGTAGAAGTGGGAGAGGGAATAAGGAAGGCCGGAGCAGAAGGGAGGCTGCTGAATCGTGAGGCTGGCCAGGAATGTGGAATCAATCAGGGGGCCTGCCGGAAGAACACCTTGCAGGAAGCAGAGCCAGATTGTCCCTTAGCAGCGAGGAGGACTAGACCTCGTCTCACACTCTTCGGACATGTTAGAAGGAGAAACTGGCCCCTGGAACAGGACATCATGCTTGGTAAAATGGAGGGGTGGCAAAAAAGAGGAAGACCTCAACGAGCCACCATGGGCTCGACCACAGCCACAGTTGAGGCTGGCGCAGGACTGGACAGGGTTCTGTCCGCTGTACGTCTGTGCCTGTGAGCCGGAACCAGCTTGATGGCACCTAACAACTTCAGATAAGACACTCTAATGAGGGAAAGACAGACTACTAAGTGGGCCTATAACTTGCCACAACCTTTGCAGGTGATCTGGTTATATTACATATATATAATAGATATCCGACGCTATATATTAAAAGTCTAAAACATGCCTATGCTATGCCCAAGCAATAACACACACACACCTCCTTATAGGAAATAGAGAGATGCTGCAGGACCCACCTCCTGACTGATGCAATTCTACCCCCCTGACCTGGAGGACAGACGGACTCACAGCTGTCCAGATACCATGGCCCTAAACTTTACTTCAGGTCACACGTGCTCAAACGCGACCTTCTCAGAGTCCTTGCCTGGGTCACGCTTTCAAAATGACAACTCTCCAGGCTCATCACTGATCTCCCCGTTTTACCAACTGGCAGCGTGTGTTAGTGTG
>NW_022103908.1:630408-632186 GCF_000313985.2 Echinops telfairi | reverse complement strand
GTTCAACATTCAACAACATCAGACAACCACACTGCACCTCCCCTCCCGCCCCAAGAGCCGTTATGGTCCTGCCTCACTTCACTGAAGAGCAGACCTCTGCAGGATGACTTATTCAGCATCTCCTCCTATTAGAAGCCCACGCCCACTGCCAGTGAGCACTGCAGCTCATGGCGACCCTACGTAGGTTCTCCAGGCTGTGTATCTTTATGGGAGCACACAGCCTTACCTTTCTGCCGAGGAGCAGTGGTGATTTGAACCACCAACCATGGGTCAGCAGTGCAATGCTTACCTGATGCGCCCAGGGCACCTCACCAGAAGGATCAGCTGTTAATTTCACCATCAGGGTACAATTTTAGGGTTTTTTATGGTCTAATCTTTTTAATGTTTAGGGCAGCCTCAAAATGTTTGTCACAAAATTATATTACCTTTTCATTCAGTTTTTCCATGAACTTTTTGAGGCTTCCACATATGTAGGTATTAAGATAAATCTGTAAGTTTATACATAATACTTCTCACTCTCAAAGACAACATGGGATCTCTAAAGAGGCTGATAATAAAAGGTAAATTTTTTTTCATGAGGTATTTGTCTTATGTGAGAACCAACTTAAAAGAGAGCTGTTGGAATGGAGCCCCGCCATAAGGAGGGGGCTATATATACGCCTCCTCCTCACTTACTCACAGAGCTAAGTCCCAAAGACCTTATCACTATGTAAAACTAGGCATGATGTGGAAATGGGCAAGATGAGAGCACAGAATGGACAATAACATCATTACATTAACTGCCAATCAACACCGTGCACAACTGCCGAATCTCGTCATTACATAATGGCCAAGCGACTGAGAACGGCTCGCCCAAGTTGACACATAAGCCCAACCATCACAGCCAGTGTTATTTTTGCTTACCACCTTTCTCCACATCCACTGCAGCCAGATGTAAATGTACCATATACACTTGAGTAGGGAGCCGAGTTTTTCAGCATCTTTAATGCCGTTTTTGTGGTAAAATTAGGTGCCTCGGCTGATATTCGGGTCGGCTTATACTCAAGTATATACAGTTAAGTTGACATTGTGCAAAACAGTCTGACAGAAAATGTTTTACTGATGTAAGTTCCAGGTGCTGGGTAACGGAGATTGTTGATGAGGGAGAAGTTGCCGTCCTCTCGTAACCAGCACGTGTAATTGCAATACTCTGCGGTGCCCTCCAAGGAGACCTGAGAGCACTGAGAGCGACTGGCCAGAGGCGTACACTTCACACTTGGAACCAACACAAAGAAGGGATTTTTACAACAGAACCAACTCCTGTCCACTTGATTCCAGCTCACAGCGACTCCACAGGGCAGAGCGGAACTTCATGAGCGCTAGCGGTCTTAAGGTGGGGGGGGGACTGATCGCAATGACTGATGTGCAACACCCCCCACCCCCAAACACACACACACACCCAGGGTGACGAACAACAGAAACATGGGTGAAGGGAGACAGAGGGTGGTATAAGATGTGAAAATAATAATAATTTATAATTTATTAAGGGTTTATGAGGGTGGAAAGGTGGGAGAGGGAGGGAAAAAAATGAGCTGATACCAAGGGCTCAAGTAGAAAGAAAATGTTTCGAAAAGGATGATGGCAACATATGTACAGATGCGCTTGACACAATGGATGTATGGATTGCTATATGGGCCTTAAGAGCCCCCGATAAAAAATTTTTAAAAGGAAACAGTCTCATCTTTCTCCCACATAGCAGCTGGTGGGTTTGAACCATTAACCTTTGATTAATAGCCCAG
>NW_022103908.1:621789-628859 GCF_000313985.2 Echinops telfairi | reverse complement strand
GGGGGGGGGTGTCACTGCCGTAAACACATCTATCACACAAATTTTGCCCATTCAACTTCTTACAAGTATATAGCTCATTGGCAGCAATTATAAAAATCAGCTGTGCTGATTTTTCATTTTTAATGAATGTGATTTAGTTCCATCACAATTAACCCACTCCTCTTCCCTGTGCCCCAGTTAACCACCAGCAAACTATCTTTCTATTTTTAATATTTTATGTATTTATTTATCATCTCGACATCCACTTTTCCTGATTTAAATCATGAAATATCCCCTCGGTCTGTTTGAACGACTGATTCTTGAGCACAGTTCAGTAGGCTGGGATGCCTGTTCTTTACTATGTTATCCATACTTGGTAAAGATCCACAGAATCCAATGCCTTGAGTAGTCAATAAAAACCAGGGAACCATCTAATTCTCTGCTCTCGGCCACGACCCAACTGACACCAGCAGTGGTACCTCTTACTCCACATCCTTTTCCATGTCAGCCTGCAGGTGGGGCAGTTCCTTATTGATGTACCACAATGTCCATGCACTGTGTTTTTAATCCTCCTCAGCAAACTCTGGATCGTGTCATATTGATAATGTTATAATGATGCAAACTTCATGTATGGGCGTCTTTTCTTGCCTTTTTACATAGGTGAGGTCAAGATATCATTGTCCTTTTCTGATTGACCGATTTCGCTCGGCATAATGCCTTCCAGCCCCAACCATGGTAGCATGCAGCAAGACTTCATGTCTCCTGCCGGCTGATTAGGGGGGCACATTCTGTTACCCATTCATCTGCTGCGGTGCGTGTATTGTTTCCACTTTTAGGCTGCTGTGAGCAGGGCTGCACAGAACCAAGATGTCCAAGATCTCTCTGCATCGCTGCTTTTGAGTCTGTGGGGCACGCGGGGCGGATGGTAGGTCTACCTCTGGTTGTAGTTTTGAGGCACTGCCACCGTGCGTCTCCGGCAATGGGTAGGGTGCGTTTGCTTTCGACCGCCATTAATCAGAGCAACAATTTACTATTGACTGAGTGTACACAACCTGCCAAATCTGGTCCAACGGGTTCTATGTATCTGATACCCACATTGTCCACGAGGTAGGGATGAAATCCCATTAGGCAGATCAAGACACTGGAATAAGGTCAAGGTCACCAAGCTCAGCGTTCACGAAGGCCCAAGATCCACTGGAATGCCACAAGTGAGTGACAGTTTGCTAAGCTTGTAAGCCTCTGGGGGCTTATGGTGGTAGGCGGAGCCTGGAGCTGCTAAATGCCTCCCCACATTTATCCCAGGATTCTACACAGATATCGTTTTCAATGTGTTTGAAGACATAAAAACATAGAGCAACATAAATGTTGCTAATAAATACATTTTAAAGAAGTTATTTTCTTAGGGTTAATCCCCCCCTTCTTTTTTGTATTTTATATTGAAACCCAAACATGTGGGACGTTAAAAACGATGGAGCATATCCGTTTCCGTCCCATCCCCACTGCCATCAGGTGAATTCCAAGCTACAGCGGCACCCTGGTTAGCAGCCAATGCCTAAGCTAAGGTGCCACCAGGCTCCTCGTTTCAGTGTGGTTAGGTGCGGTCTGTTCCACTTCACAGAATCAAATATTAGTGTCTGGAAGTGGGTATCATTTATAAAATGTCATTCATTCGTCACAGTGAACAGCCACCACATGCTAGACACTGTACTAGGCACAGAGGAAAAACATAGCTGAGAGTCTATAATATTACACAGACACACACGAATACAATGGCCTCCTGCTTACGTGCAGGGTTGGTGAGCACCAAGTGCTCTCTGGAGAGAGCTGAGGCTGCCTGCTCCCTTGCCCACACCCTGTCTGAGGGCACTGTGAGTCGGCACCGACTCCGTGGCGGTCGAGTACCTCTATGGAGGGAGCCTTGTGATGCTGTGGTTGAGGCCTGGCTGCTAACCGAAATGTCAGTGGTTCAGACCCACCATTTGCTCCATGAAGAAGGATGAGGCCGTCTGCTCCTGGAAAGATCCTGGCCGGGGGTCACTATAGGGACTGGAAACAACAGCAACAAGTCCTTCTGTTTGTGCCCGGAAGGAGCCATGGTTCCAGCACTGCTCCGCACACTGCAACGTGCACAGGCACGAGCGAGAGGACTAGTCAGGACAGCGGCTCTGGGCCCCACCACGGTATTCCGATTCAGCAGGTATGGGGTAGGACTCAAGGCTGTGCGGTTCTAACGTGTTCCAAGGTGATGGCGACGTGCCCTCGGAGGACCACAGCTGATGACATGGGCTGGGGCTGCTATGTAACCCTCAGAACCAACTCGGTGGCCCCTCACAACCACCACCTCACAGGGCAGGTCTGATTATTCCTAGTTCACAGAATTTTTAAAACGGCTGGTCAAACTGTTCAGGCCAATGCTTTGGAACACGTAAAGCTGGTAAGACTTCCCCAGAAGGCTTATTACAAGTGTGGATTCCTAAGTGGCAAGTTTGGGATGGGGCTGGAGACTGCCCTTTAGCCAAGGTCCCCATGAGACTGATGTGGCATCTCAAGTTGGCACGAGTCCTGGGCGAAGCACGACATCAAGTCTCCACAGTCATCCAGTGGCAGCAGGCCTTTAATGAACGAGGAAATGATAACTGTCCAAAGCCCGACACAGGCGATTTGGTCTTCTTATGACACTGCTAGTGGCTATCACACCAAGCACTTAAGAGCTAAAATGGAACAACCAACTGTACAACCAGTATTCTCCTAATTGGTTCACTGGAACCTTATTATGACATAGCGTTCTAACACTACTGATAAAAATAGCTCTAAATGATCTTACACCTGTAAGTTAAATCGCTCATGTTAAAGGTTGCATTATAAGAGAAAAGAGAAAGAATCTCACAGATATAATATAATCCTGACTTTATCTTTCCAAGACACAATACCACAGAGTCATCTGTATGTGTTACAAACAAATCCTGGGCAGGAAATAAGCTCGTAATAATAAAAGTCTACTTCCCGTGTGAGCTCATATCCACTGACAGCATCTCAGCACTTCGAACATAATGCATCCCAAGCTACATTCCAGAACACGCCTCCCTGACAGCCTCCATTCTTCATCCTCCTGAATCGGACCAAAGAACTCTAGCGGAGCTGTGGTTTAATGTTGGGCAATTAACTGCAAGGTCAGAGGTTCTTCTTCCATGTGGGCTTTGTTGCTTCTCAGCTAGATGGCTACTTTTTGACCTTGAAGCTATTAAGGCCCCAGACGCTATATCTTTTGATAGCTGGGCACCATCAGCTTTCTTCACCACCTTTGTTTATGCACACATTTGTCTTCAGTGATCATATTGGGAGGGTGGGCACACAATGATATGCTTTTTTTGTTCTTTTATGCTTGGTGCCTGATCCCTTCGACACCTCGCAATCACACAGCCTGGTGTGCTTCTTCCATGTGGGCTTTGTTGCTTCTGAGCCAGATGGCCGCTTGTTTACCTTCAAATCTTTAATACCCTAGACCAGGTGTCCTCAAAACTACAGCCTGCGGGCCACATGCGGGCCCGCTGAGGACGTTTATCCAGCCCGCCAGTTTTTTACTTCAAAATAAGATATGTGTAGTGTGCATAGGAATTTGTTCATAGTTGTTTTTTTTTAAACTATAGTCCGGCCCTCCAACGGGTCTGAGGGACAGTGAACTGGCCCCCCTTTTAAAATGTTTGAGGACCCCTGCCGTAGACGCTCTATCTTTTGATAGCCAGGCTCCATCAGCTTTCTTCACCACATTTGCTTATGGACCCATTTGTCTTCAGTGATCGTGTCGGGAAGGTGAGCCAATTTAATAGAACAAAGTGTTCTTGCATTGAGGGAGTACTTGAGGGGAGGCCCAATGAGGTCAGAGGTTCTAACCCACCAGCTGCTCCATGGAAGAGAAGGTGTCTGCTCTTAGAAAGATTTATACCCTCAAGAGCCCTGTATGGGATCACTAGGAATCAGAATCAACTCAATGGCAATCCATGACCATGCATATTCTATATTTTAAAAACTCTAGGCATGTTTAATCCCACCCACCACCCAAGCCTTTTCTTTTTCACCTGTTTCCATTAATGATCCCCTGATCGGCTGCGGCACGCAGTTGAAATCTTTGCCCTCTCTGACCACGCTATCATTATCTCACCACACATCATATGAAATCAATTCTTCCGTGCGATTTTCCTTCTCATCCCCACTGAGACCACCCTGCTTCGAGGCCGTGCTAAGCCCAACTGGCCTCAACCAGTACTTGCAGCAAAATCACGGTTTCATCATCAGGAGACTTCTCAGCGGCTGAAGAGGGCTGAGGATGCAATAACTTCCCTTGCCTGGCTACCTCCAACCTGGGGTCACTTGTCATGTGTGATCAGACTTCTCTTCCTTCCAGAAAAGATTCCTCTAACCTTTCCTACAATGGTCGCCGTCGGGTGTCCATTGGTGGGTTCTGATTCACAGCGATCCTGCGTACAACAGAAGGAAACCCCGCCCTCTCTGGGCCATTCTCACAGTCGTTCCTAAGCTTCAGCCCACTGTTCCAGCCACAATGTCAACCAATCTCACTGAGCCTCTTTCCCTTTTCTGATAACTCTGCAAGCATGCTGTCCTTCTCCAGGGACTGACCCTTCTCGATAACCTGTCCAAAGTAGGGGAGACTGCATCCCCACATCCAGCATGGTGGGTGCCTCTGTACTCCCACAGCAATCGCCTATGGAACGAATGAAGAGTACGCTGCACCCTGCTACCCTCGCACAGAGCTTTGCTGCACTGTGTTGTCAGTGCTATCCAGGCAGCTCTGACTCAGTGACCCTGCTACACGCAACTGAAGGAAACAGTGCCTGGTCCCCCACCTTACTCAACTGCCACAGGTGAGCCCAGTGGCTGCAGGCACGGCGTCACTTGATCTTGTTGAGGGTCTTCATCTTTTTTTCCACTGACCCTCCACCTAGCAGCCTGTCCTTCTGCAGAGTGAGTTTCTCCTGATAGCAAATCCGAAGAACCTGGGATGGAGTCTCATTACCCTCACTTCTAAGGAAGCTTCTCACTCGACTTCCTCCCTGACAAGTTGATGTGTTGTCCTGGCAGTCATGGTACTCCTTTCAATGTTCTTTGACAATATCATCATTCAAATGCATCAACTTCTGTGGTCTGCCTTATTGAGTGTCCAGCCATATCAGCATTTACTCAAAATGTAAAAGAAAAAAAAACAAAAAAACCCAGACTTAAACCAAACCCATTGCCCCCCCAATGGATCCCAAGTCATAGCAATCCTATGCAGGGTTTCCAGACGAATCTTTATGGCACACTGCCTCATCTTTCTCCCAGTGTGGCTGGCGGGTGGGTTTGAACGATCGACCTTTCGGTTAGCAGCCCAATGGGTTACCCGCCGCGCCACCGGGGACAAATAACATTGGCAATAATAATAGCTTCAAAACAAAACCTTCAGTTTGGGAGCCTGGATAAACCAGGAAGACGATGATACACGACGTGCGGATCTGGGCAACAGATCTGGAATGTCATCGTACCCAACCTCGGGAAAATCATTTTATTTCTGGGATTTCTCCCCCCTCCTATTTACTGCAAGGTCTCTCTGCTCGCGCGCACGCCAGGAAGCAGGGGGTCGTGTAGACATTACTGGGCGGGCAAGGGCGAGGGTTTGCCCGTGCCCTGCGGGGCCCACAGGCCGACATGCGTTACCTGAACGTTCCGGGCGACGCAGCAAGTGGCAGCGCCGCCGCCGCCGCCCCCCGCGCGCGCCCAGAAGACAGAGGGAGGCGGGAGAGCGGGGCACGCGGCGCGAGGGCCGAGAGCCGCGGAAGCACCGCCGCCATGCTCCTCGCTCTCCGAAGGCAGGGCCCAGCGCGTCCCTCTGCGAAACACGCCCCGCGCGCTCTTCCGCCCCGTCCCGGGCGTTCCTCCTCTTGATGTTCCGGCGGACAACGCGGCCCGGAACCTTCGTTCCGGCGTCGTCGCGTTCCGGGACGCTGCCCAGAGCCTCAGGCCGCCCCGCCCCGCCCCGCCCTCCGCGGGCCGCCTGCCAGGCTCGAACCCGTGTCCGTGCTCAGCGAGTTTTCGTCGGTCGGAGAAGGGTGGCCAGCTGTGAGCCCAGTAAGATGCGGCGGAGAACTGGGCGCTTTGAGCGTTTGGGGAAGAGAAGTCCCAGCCCCCCAAGAAATAAAATTGCCTACCATAGGGCATGCTGCCCAAGACATTCGTTTTTCTTTTCTTTTCAGTGTCCGCGCTGATGCACGAAGCATGAGGCATAAACAGTATGTTTACGTTTTCAAAACTATATATATATTATATATTATATATATAAAGACGGTCTATCTATTATCTACCTATCTATCTATCTATCTATCTATCTATCTATCTATCTATCTATCTATCTAATCTATCTATCTATCTATCATCTATCCTATGTATGTCAGAGATAAACTGGGCTGTCTCCTGCCCCTTGTGAAGGGAGGTGATGGGGCCCCGAAGCCATGAGGGCACCCACATCTGGAAGTGTCTGAAAACACATCGCAAAGGAAAATACTGGCTAATGGTCAGGAAGGAACCTCCGGCCAGAATTCCAGACTGGAGAGCTGCGTGTTGGCATCACAGCTTTTCACGCCCTTTCCAAAGCAGAAGCAAGATAGAGAAGACTTATTTCGTGTGGAGAAAACGCAGTTCTTGCTAAGATCCACTGTTAGGTGCCGTCTGGCTCATTTCCACTAACTTATTGCCACCCCAGGAGACAATGAAACTGTCCCCTGGGGGTTTCTTGGCTGTAAGCTTTACAGAGACAGTGCGCCAGGACTTCCTGCCGTGGCACTGCTGGGTGGGTTTGACCAACCGACCTCTCTGTTAGCAGCTGAGCTTTTAACCATGAGTAGCCCTGCAGAATCTTCGAGTCCGAATGCTCCACACAGCGCTTGGAGGTGCTTCTTTTGCTCCCCTGCCTTTCATCAGCATTTTTGTTGAAGGGTTCTTTACAGACACACAGAAAACTTCATGAATCGTTCAGTGTACTTACATGAGGAGTCCTCATGTGCAGGACCTTGCCTACTTTTCTACACAGTGCTTGCGACTGT
>NW_022103908.1:607793-613519 GCF_000313985.2 Echinops telfairi | reverse complement strand
TGATAAGAATTGTATGAGCCCCTAATAAAACGATTTTTTTTTAAAGGCAATGGTTTTTAGGCCCAGTTCATTCAGAGAGGAAATGCGATCAGAGACGTCAAGTGAGTTGCTCCACTGTCACATGGCGTGTTAGTGCCAGCCTGCAGTCTCTTGCCCTCGGGGCTCTTTCCCTCCCTGGTCCTCACGCTCAGTGGATGCTTGTGTCCTACTGGAATCATTGCGGCTGAGAAGACAATGTGTGGAAGTGCAACTAACAGTGTCGAGGGGACAATGTCAGCAGAATCATGCTTCCAAGATAAATGTGGTCTGACGTAAGAAAGAGCAAATGTTGCCAAAGGGTCATAGAAACTACAAAGAGATTTCAGTTAGAATGCACTTCAAATTAAGAGGGTAGATCTTTAAAAAATAATCATTTTATTGGCATATATTACTCATTCCAATATATCCCGTCCCTTCCCATACAGTTCTATTGTTCAATCCCATTGGGTAGGAAATCCAATCATCAATGCTATCAACTCCCAAGAGGGGAGATCTTGACTGTACTATTTAAAGGGCTCTTACTGCACATTGTGTGCTAACCACAAGGTCAGTGGTTGGAGCCCACTCATGACTCTGAGGGAGAAAGCTGAGGCTGTTCGCTCCCATAAAGACTTTAAAAATTTAAGAACCAAAGGGGCCGTTGTCGCCTGTCCTAGAGTTGCTCGGAGTCAGAATTGATGTCATTTGATGTCATACCATCAAATGCCCCACCCCAAGCACAAATCATCCATGACAGTGGACTGTGACGTTCACAAGAATCATTCTCATCCCCAGCAAGCCCGTCAGTTGTCTGACTGCCCACTCCATGTGTTCTCTTACGTCCTCTTCTTGTCCTTGACTTCCTTTTCCTTGGTTAAAGTTAACTTCTAATGCTTTCAACTTGGAGAAGAGAGGAGAAAAAAATGTGTTGAGCGAGCTGCTAAGGGGAGGTGAGTGATGCTTTAATCCTAGTCTTGTCCACAACAAGGGCCCTTGTCCTAGTGCAATAAGCCTGCAAGTCACTGAACACCCATATCCAGGACATCCAGCTACTTTAAAGAAACAATGCCCCCAAATGTGTTTCAAAAATCACTTATTCCCCCCAGCTGTCGAACCTGCTTTCTTAAAAATATGAAATCACCTTTTAGGGAAAAGGAACAATCAATGTACTGCCATGCTTAACAGCAGAGCTGATGTTAAGGTCATGTCAAGGTCATGTAAAATATCACTTGGGCAAGTCTCAAATGCCCAAAGGGTTACGGGCTGAGTGTTTGCTGTTCAAGAGGCCAAGCAAATACCAAAGCCAACAACAACAAACGGATTTCTTAATTAGTTTCCCGGATCTCCTCACTTCTTTAACATGCTGGGAACTTTTCAAGATCAAGGCCCAACACTAATAGCAGGCCAAGATATTTGAAGGATGCAAACCTGGCACAGGCTACCCACAAAATCCCAATAACCAGCAAAAAACAAGCTCGGTGTGTGTGTGTGTGTGTGTGTGTGTGTGTGTGTGTGTGTGTGTGTATTTAAATGTCCTTAATTATTTTTTCAAAAAAGTTAAAGCAAGAAAAGCAAATACTCCCACTGAATACACCAACAAGAAAGTCATCAAGAAAAACTCAATCGTGCCCATGTTGGAGTGGACGGTGTGGAGTGGACGGTGTGGGAGTGGACGGTGTGGGAGTGGACGGTGTGGGTGTGGATGGTGTGGGTGTGGACGGTGTGGGAGTGGACAGTGTGGGAGTGGACAGTGTGGAGTGAATGGTGTGGAGTGGACGGTGTGGAGTGTGCAGCCTGGCAGCTCAGCGCTGTCCTGGGCTGTGGAACATTGGACACGCTGACTCCACCTCTGTGTGTAGCAGGTGTCTTACCTTTAAGAAAGGGGATAATGAGGCACAGTCCCTGCCTTACAGAGTTTCTGTGAGGGGTAAGTGGATTGAGACTAATGGGGTGTTTGTAACAATTCCTGGCACAGACAGACCAACTCACCACCATGTAGTCGATAACTCTTTATGGGAGTAGAAAACGTCACCTTTCTCCTGTGAAGCAGGCTGGTGGTTTCGAACTGCTGACCCTGAGGATCGCAGCCCAGCACATAACCACTCGGACACGAGGCAAACCCTATGTATGTGTCTGCTGTTAGTTAAAATAGAAGGGTAGGATGTTTATGAAAAACCAGATGCTAAGCCAGCTGGAAGGGGAGTGAACGCTGCCCTTTATAAGGCTGTTTTCTGATATCAAACCGATCACTGGGGAAGAACACCTAAGCTAATTTCATCAGCAATTACTGCTTCCCGGTCTACTGGTGAATTTTCATTAGTCAACCCTTAAAAAACTATCCAAGTGTATTATTGTCATGCTAGAGAATTTTAATCTATTTCTACCTGCAAGTGCTGAAAAAGGAAGGAAGGAAGGAAGGGAGTTTTAGGGACAAGGAATACACTTCCAGCCAGCTCAGAAGGCTTCTGATCTCTGGAGACCAGGATTCAAAGGCAGAGCGATCCATGGACATTCGGTTACAGTGGCATGCAATGGTATTCTAAAGCGAGTAAAAGACTTAGCATTTGATTGCTGAGAAGAGTTTTTCCAAATGGTCCAGCGTGTAAAGGCTCCTTGGACAGGGCTAGCCTGGCTTTGAGGGCATCGCCTCATCTGAGGACTAGGGAGGATGGAAGAAGAATGGGTGCATTTGCATTGTGGTGCCGGAGAGGCATCCTGAAGGGACCGTGAACTGCTGAAAGGACAAAACCATCTGCATTGGAGAGGAAGGCGCTATGGCCTGAGTGCTCCTTAGAGGCAAGGACGGTGAGACTTCGTTAAGTACTTTGGACATGACGCCAGGAGAGACCAGTCCCTGGAGAAGGACATCATGTCTAGTGACATAGAGGGGCAGGGAAACGAGGAAGGCCCTCAAGGAGATGGACGAGGCGGTGTCGACACCACTGGGCTCGGGCGCAGGGACAGTTCTGAGGACGGCACAGGGCAGGGCAGAGTTTCCTTCTGTGGCGTATCAGGTCGCTGTGGGTCGAAACTGACTCCGTGGTGCCTAACAGCAAGGACAACACCGTGTGAGACAAGAGATGAGCGTTGCTCATTTGCTGCTGCGGGCTGAGCAGCCTGGGAAAGGCAGGCTGAGGACTGCCCCAGGGTGTCGAAGGGGTGCAGAAGGACCCCCCAAGGGAAGAGTTAGTCCCGGTGCTGGAAGGCGGCAGGAGAAGGTTGTGCTAACAGTTGCCCCACGTCTGGTCCAGTGCTAGCGTTGTATTTTGTCGCCCTGAGACGCACAGAAGAGCCTGTGGCTGTTGGTGATTCAGCATCCTGGTGGCCCTGTGTGCTCCAGCATGGAACTGATCCCTGTGGCCTGTCTGCAAGCAGGTGTCCTTTCTTCTGTGACACCGCTGGGTGGGTGGAAGCACCACCTGTCAAGCGCCACCTAGGCATCTTCCATCTGCCACACCTGCCCAGTGATCAAAGACTCCCCTAAAAGTGGGTCCACACAGGGGTTAAGCCTCCCGTGAGTCCCCTGTGTCCACAAACCGGGATGTAAATGGCCTTGCCGTCTTACAGAGTGTGTGTTTTTGCTTTGTTTTGCTTGCCTGTTTCTTGTTTTCGATGTTTTTCTCTATGTGAAATCCAGGACGGGTAAAGCGACAGAGGCAGTAACTGCCCAGATGGCTTCTCAGCGGGTATGGCAGGGGAGCTTGGGGGGCACAGGGAGCTGACAGCGAGTGCCAAACAGAAGTGCGTGTTCACGGCCTCATCGTGGAGATGACCGGACCACTCTTTTAAATGAGACGAACGGCTGCCTTGTCTGATGTGCGAATTAGATGCCACTGAAACCGTTCTCAAAGATACCACCCTGATGACGGAACCGGACAATGTACCCCTGTTACCTCATTGGCTTTTCTCACTGGCAGCAGGACGGCCCGAGGCTGGGAACAGTGTGTCCCAGCAGACGGACAACGCCCAGTAACAAGGAGTCCAGGGACAGTCAATATTTAGAAAGCCCAGCCAGCAGTAGCCTTAGCACCCTGTGAACTGAGCCCGCAGGACCAACTCCTTTGTCAATACCCTGCCCTCTTCTGCAGCCCGCCATCACCCCCTCGGCTCCCCTGAGCCCACCAGCACACGTAGCCAATGATGCCAAACGTCCTTCCAAAGGCCATGGCTGTGCGGCCAGCCTGGCTGACGCTGCAGGAGCAGGGGGCAGTGAAGATGATGGAATTGTCTGGGCCACATGGCTTGGCATCGGTTCCCAGGTTTGGGTGGGAACAGCGCTGTGTGCGTGTGTGTGCGTGTGCGTGTGCGTGTGCGTGTGTGTGTGTGTGTGTGTGTGGTAATGTTTCCCTTCCTTCTTCATGGGCAAAGTGAACGTTATTTTGGCTTTGGAGTTTCCATGACGAGACACTCTTCTCAGCGTCTAGGTGTGGCCAGCTGACGTGTGGCCATGCCTTGTTTCCCCGTGCTTCGTGTGGTTACATTGCACTGCGCCGTGCTCGGGTTGTTAATACAGTGACGGCTTGTGGCAACTCCGCATCCAGCCGATCTATCAGGACCCTGTCCCAGCCATGTGCGCTCGCTCCAGCTCACTGCGCCACATGCTGATCACGGTCACACGGTTTCAAACTTTTTACACACTCAGTGGACTACAGTGAAGGGTAAGCATAACATTGGGGAAATGTTTGTGTGACTCGCGTCATCGTAACAGCTGGTTTATAGTCATGATCCGGAACCAAACCTGCGATCCCAAACCAAATCCAAACCCACTGCTCCCGAGTCGATGCCAACTCATGGGGGGCCCTGTAAGAAGGGGTAGAACTTCCTGTGGCTTTCCGAAACTGTAAATCTTTCAGCGAGTAGAAAGCCCCATCTTTCTCCCAACAAGCTACTGGGGGTTTCGAACTGCTGACCTTGTGGGTCACAGCCCAATTCGTAACCACTATACCACCAGAGCTCCGAAACCCATGATATCTGAGAAATGCCTGTACAATATCAAACAAAGCCCCAAACACATGAGTATGTTCATATATGGGTGTCTTTATATAAAATATAGCTCTGTGATATTAATATATTGCTTATTGTGTGAAAATTAAGATGCTAGTATCCCCAGGGAAGCCCTTGGGTAACGTGAACAGTTACACATTCAACTAACTAAAAGGCTGTCATTTTGAATTCACCCACATGGGGTCCTTATGTGTTGGAATTGCCTTGCCAGCAGCGAGTTTTTATAGGTGCCCTGGCAGGGAGTGGGTTAGCAGTTCGAAACCACCAGCCGCTCCGCAGGACAAAGATGAGGCTCTCTACTCCTGTAAGGACTTACAGTCTCAGACGCCCACAGGAGCAATTCTATTCTGTCCTCTTGAGTCAGGATGGCAGGGAGTTCAGGTTTTTAATCGGTGCCTTGGGCGGGGGCGGGGGTGATGGTGGTGGTAATCCTGTCCATCTGCCTGTGGAATGGCACAGCCTTGTCCCTGGTCTACTTCCCATGCATGGAGTCGCTAAGTCGGAGTTAACTCCACAGCAGCTTCTTTGCTTCGTTCCTCTTAGAGTACAAAGACGAGTAGTACTCCGTTCCTGCTTCCGAAGGGGTCACGGATGTAGTGACAGATGCAATCACAGGAGACGTGGTGCCGTAGACACACGCATACACACGCACACACAGCCCTCTGTCAGGACCCAGACACACACACACACACACACACACACAC
>NW_022103908.1:599823-607368 GCF_000313985.2 Echinops telfairi | reverse complement strand
CACACATACACACACTCTGTCAGGACCCAGAGAGTTTGCTCCCAGAAGGGAGACTGACTGCCCTAGACCACAGTTGCTTTCTCAGGAGCCCTGGTGGTGTGGTAGGCACACGTTAGCAGTTTGAAACCACCAGCCACTCCTTGGGAGAAAGACAAGGCTTTCTACTCCCATGAAGAGTTATAGCTCAGAAACCCACAGGGACTTCTCCCGGCTGTCCTGCAGCATCTCCGTGAGCCGGCACTGGGAGTTTGGTTTGGAGTTTTCAATCCCCAAGAAGTCCTGGGGTCCTGCCAACAGGTAACCGGCCAGGCTACCGGCTGAAAGGCCGGTGGATGGAGTTTACTCAGAGACACCTTGGAGAAAGGTCTGCCATCCACTTGCGAACAATTAACCATGGAAAGCCCTGCGGCATACGGTTCTACTCTGACCCTCGGGTTCGACATGGGCCTGATAGCAAATGCTTTTTCCTGGAAGGGCGATTGGACCGAAGCAGAGCGGTGTGGTGCCCTTCACATCACACGGTGTAGACACCAGGCCTTCTTGGATGTCACCCGACTCCTTCTCAGGGGATTCAGTACAGAGTCCCCGAGCCCCAACAGGGCCCTCTGGAAAATGGTGTCATAAAGTGAAGAACCAATACAAGTGTCAGAGACGACATGGGGGAGATTCTGCTTTGCAGGAGACTATGGGTGACAGAGGAAGCCCAAAACACATGTGTGAGATCTACACAGGAAATAAGCCTCTGTTGAGCCCCCTCATCCATAATGGAGGGGTGGGAAGAAACGGGTCACCAAACAGAGTCCCTTGGAGAGCTGACTACAGGAGATGAAAATGATCAACCTGACTCGAACGGTTAGAACCTTGTCAGTTGATCCCCGTTCTGACACACGTTGGGCCCAATCTGGGTTTCAGCATTTTATCTGTGTGTGTGTGTGTGTGTGTGTGTACTGCTTGCTTGTTTTCTATATCGGGGTTATCTCGGATGTATTTTGTCAAGGAGGGGTCGCCCTCTTGAATTTTTGTTACATGGTTTTTCTGTGTTTCAGTCTATGAAACCCAGGACTGATGAACCTATTGAGAAAGCAAGTAGAATAAGGGTTGCTGGGAGAAGGGGATTTACAGTGGGGAGGGGGGTAAAGGGGAGCTGAGCTGAAGGAGTTCAAGGAGGAAGAGAATGTTTTGAAATTTATTGTGGTGGTGACTGTGCAATACTGCTTGATATGCCAGAATGATGGAATGATATGATATCTGTATTAGCTCCCAATAAAATGGGTTGGTGTTTTTTTTTGGCGGTGGTGGGGGAAGAACCCTTGATTTGTACCTGATTTTTTTTTTAAGCATTCCCAGAGCCCCTCAAAAATAACCTACCAAATCCTACCAAATGACACATACAACTTAAGATAACACTCAAAATTAAACCCTCTGCCATCGTGCCAATTCTGACTTGGAGCCAATCTCGAGGACGGGGTAGAACTGCCCCTGTGGGTCTCCAAGACTGTAATACACAAATCTATGAAAGCCCACATGGCTGCCTCATTGTACTACCTACCTGAACAAAGCCCATTGTTAAAAGAGGGGCTTTTAGAGTTCAGTGAGCAACAGCTATCACTTCACTGGGAGCCCTAGTAGCGTAGTGGATAAAGCTTTGGGCTGCTAACCCTGAAATCAGTGGTTCGAACCCATTAGTCACTCTACAGGAGAGAGAGTAAGCCTTGTCCTCCTGTAAAGAGTTACCGTGCAGGGAACCCGCAGGGCAGTTCTGCCCTGTCCTATAGGCTCACTATGAGTCAGAATTGACACAAGTGGTCTTTTTTTCTTGATTGGGTGTGGGCATTTATCTTTGTTTTGTTTTTGTATCTTCACTGGTTTTCTTTTTGCTTTCCCACCACCTACCCATGGCTATTGACTTGATTCAGACTCATAACGAACGGATAGGGTGCTAAAGTGTAACTGCTCTTGAGGATTTCTAAGATTGTAAATGTTTACAGAAGCAAACGGCCTCGCCTTCCTCCCTCAGAGTAGCTGGTGGGTTTGAATCACTGACCTTGTGGTTAGCAGCCCAATTGGGCCTTTTCAAATGTGAGTAGGTTCTTGGGAAATAGCTTCTGTGCCTGAGTTCATGTCCTCTGACCCATGGACACATTTGTAATATTCAAGTGCCCTCTGGAGGCAAAAAACATATATATTCTCATGTTCCATAAATAACTTACAGCAAGTGTTTTGCAAAGAGACTAGAAATGATTGGAATCTGTGTGACCACGTACCATTCATTTCTGGACACCCCATTTCACAAGCCTTGTCCAAGCAACCTCCATCTCTCACCTAGATGAAAGCAATACAGGTAGTCCCTGACGTATGACATATTCAAATCACAATGAGTCGCGCTTCTGACAGCCATGTTTGGTTTGGTTTTGTATAACTTATCGCTAGCATGAAGGAGACCAGTGGCGTAGTTATGCATTGGGCTGCTAACTTCAAGGTCCAAAGTTCAAAACAACCAGCCACACCATTGGAGAAAGATGGGCTTTCTACTCCCATAAAGAATTACAGTCTCAGAAATCCACAGGGCGCAGTTTGACCCTGTCGTATAGGGTCAGTATGAGTTGGCATTGACTAGATGGCAGTGAATTTGGTTGGGGAAGCAGAGTAAAGGTTCAGAAGGAAGAAATCCAAGGTCCACTGAGGGCACTGACAGAAATCAATGCTCTAGGAATTGACAGAACACCAGTTAAGGTGTTTCAACTCCCAGATTCAATGGCTGAAGGGCTCGTTTGTCGGTGTCAGGGGAACTGGAAGATGTTACCTGGCCAACCAACTGGAAGAGTTCCAGATAAGTGTCTATTTCAAACAAAGATAATGCTGAGGAATGTGGAAATTATGAAGCAATATCATTAACGTAGTTAATATTAATAGCATTGTCAATGACCAGTGCATTTTGACAGAAAGAAGAGAGTACCAGAAAGATGTTGACCTGTGTTTCATTGACTGTGCAAAGGCATTCAACTGCATGGATCACAACAAGGTATGGATAATATTATGAGGAATTAAAATCCCAGAAAACTTCATCATGCTCCAGTGAGCACAATGAAGTAAACAGGAAAACTATACGTAGACCAAGAGGCAAGTAGTTTGATTCTCTAGTTTGAGAAACAACGTTTGACTTGTTACGGGACCTTAGTAGAGGCTGCATCCCTCACCATGGATCACCAAATCTTCTGCAGCCTGAGCTTCGTGGACTCAGTCTGACCCAGAGCCATACAGTTGTATGTATTCATAGGCAGTAGCCCTCTGTCGCTAAATGGAAGGGAGATAAGGGAAACTAGGCTTGAACAGGACCTGCAGGTACAGGTAAGTTGCACCAGGAAGTGGCCCAGGTGGCCATCATCTCCATTGTGGGAACATTACCTTCCCTCTCCCGGTTTGCCTCATGGGGAGATCCTTAGATCAGTGGATTGCGGAAGAGGAAACGTGGGCCTGATTCTGCCCAATAGGCAGGCACCAGTTGAAAGTGGGCAGTCGCGGTGCTGCATCCTTTTGGGGGGACTGCCCTGATGGAGAGTGGTGAAGAGAAGCCCTTCCAATGACAGAATTTTAAGCAGTCTGTTTGTTCATTTTGCTTGGAAAGAGAAGTGGCTGGATGTGTGATTGTCTACTAATTGTGGGCTGTGGCCAATGGTTTGGCTAGATCGTCGAGGATTTGGGGATCACGTGATTGGAAAATTAGTGACAAGGCAGAGAGATACGTGGAGAGGCCACTGAATGAACCAAAGAGGAAAAGATGTCTGCGTCTCGCGTGAGTGTTCCTGACCTCAGTAGAGGTGGGTTTTAACCATCAAGTGGATAGGATGACACAATCTAGGTAAACCCATCACCTTCTTGCCCCAGCCCCTCCCGCCTTTGGCCCATGGGCCCAGGGACAAATTTGTCTTGGTATGCTAATGGAGGCTATGCGTGGAATAAACACAGGATTCCCACTCACCAAGTCTGCCTAGGCTGTAGCCACTGCTGAGTGACCAGTCTGTTACCAGAAGAGATATGGAGCCATTTCTCGTAAAGATGAGCCGGCAACCTCACGGCAGGCGGATTACATTGGGCCGTTTCCATCATGGAAAACGCGGCATTCTGTTCTCGCTGGAATAGGCGGTTACTCTGCATATGGACTTGTTTTCCCTGCATGCAATGCTTCCCCTGTATACTCCAAATCTGAATTTAATATCTAGCGATGACATCTGTAAGAGCCTCCAATAAAAAGACTAGCTATGTATACATATAAATGTAATGATGTTTTTACCCTTGCCAAACTTTAATGAGTCTAGGCATCAAGGGGGGTGGAAATGGGAGTGGCAACACTCATTCTTACCCCTAGTGATGTAGCAGACAATTTTGTGTTTCCTTTCATCGGTGACTGTATGGTCTGTGGGTCCAGAGGCCCTAGCTAGTTCCAGAAGGGGGGATGGTCCCACCTGGAGACACAGCACTGATTCCACTGAAGTGGAATCAAGTCTTGGTCAAGCTGGGGCCCTTTGTACCTCTTGATCAACAGGCAAAGAAAGGAGTTTCCGCACAGGGTGGTAGGATTGAGTCTCATTACCAAGGGAACATCAGATTGATGTTGCATAACGGATGGGGGAAAGACTATGTCTGAAATATAGGCGACCCCTTTGCATGTCTCTTACTGCTACTGTGCACTGTAATGAAAGTCAGTGGGAAAGCTACAGGAATCCAATTCTGACAAGCCCACCAATGGTTCAGAGCTTTCAGGAATGAAGGTTTTGATCACTCTACCAGGCAAAGAACCAGGACCAGCGGAGGTGCTTGCTGAGAGCAAAGGAAGTATGAAATGAGTGATGGAAAAAGGAATCCTAAATACCAGGTTTGACCATGAGACCGGTTGTAGAAAGATACCTATTGCTATATTTACTCCTTGATTTGCTGCATGTGTGAGTGTATACCCAAGGGGTCTTAAACAAATTCATGGACAATGGAACTAAAAGGTAATGGAATTTTCCCATCAACTTTGAAATGCTGTGCTAGCTCTATAGATTGTAAAGCTTATATATATAATATACATACATATATAGTTGTCTGCCCTCCCTATCCTTATAAAATATGATATAAATGGAAATAATATGTTTTCTGTTGTATGCATGTTAGTTATATCATGTCGGGCAAGTATGACTTTATAATTGTCTTTATTAGAGATTATGTATAGTTTAAGGAAATCTGTACAGGTACGAAGTTGGCAAGGCATGCTCTGAGCCAGCTCTCTGTGGCTCGGACTCTTCATTCCGACCTTCAGTTCTGAGGACGTGAGCCAGCAGTTGGCTCTCTGACTTGACGACTGGTCAGCTGCAACCACACAGGTTAGGAGAAGCTACAGTCTGTGGTGTAGATCATCCATGGATTTGAACAACTGTATGAGCCAGCTCCTTGAATTAAATCTGCGTCTCCATGTTTATACATTTCCCCCTCACTGGTTTTCCTTACGACAGCCATAAACAAAAGCATTGCGAATGGCGAAGAAATCGAGGTTGTCTTGGATTTCATGCTGCTTGGATCAACCATCAATGCCCTTGGGGGAAATCCAACAATGTATTGTGCTGGGAAGCAAGATCTCTTGAAAGTATTAAAAAGCAAACATATCGCTCTGCGGATTAAAGTATCCCTGACCCAAACCATAGTCTTTTCAATGGTCTCATTTGCACATGAAAACTGGAGAGTGGAAAAAGAGGCTCAGGGGAGAATCAATGAATTTTCTTATATACATATACATATACATATAATGTGTGTATACACATATGTGTGTATACATATGTACTTCACTCACAGCCATTCAGTCAATTCTAGCTCATAGCAGCCCTTTAGGACAGCTTAGAACTGTCCCCTTGAAGGGATGTCAACCTGATGGGAGAGAGAGTATCATGTTTCTCTCAAGGAGCAGCTGGTGGGTTCAAACTGCTGACCTTGTGGTTAGCAGCCCAACTCGTAATCCACTACACTTTCACATGTGTTGTTGTTAGGTGCCATCATGTGGTCCTGATTCTTTAGTGACCGCAACAGAAGGACACCGTGCCTGGTCCTGCCCCATCCTCACAATTGCTCTTATGCTTGAGCCCATTGCTGCAGCCACAGGGTCCATCCATCTCCCGAGGGCCTTCCCCTTTCCCGCGGCCCCTCTGCTTTACCCAGCACGATGCCCTTCCCCAGGGACTGGGCCCTCCCAACATCATGTCCAAAGTGCATGAGAGGAAGTGTTGCTGTCCTTGCCTCTAAGCAGCTCGCTGGCTGTACTGCTTCCAAGGCAGGCTGGCTCGTCCTTTTGGAAGTCCGTGTTACTTTCTCCAGCGCCAAATTCCCCAGTGCCACAACTACTTTTCCCCATGTTCTTCCCCAGCGCCACAATTCAAACGCATAGATTCTTCTTGGGTCTTCCCAAGAAGACGTATATATCATATAAACTACCTCTATGTTTCATATATATAGATATAGATATAGATATATCTCACTGGTTATGTTTCTCTAGAAAACTTAAGACAGGTGGGTAACACCTGGTGCTCATGTTAGAGATGAGGAATTTGAGGCTTAAAGAAGCAGCCCGACATCTGCTGGTCACTGGTGGGAGAGCAGGATCCAGGCAGGGCGCAGTGGGCCTCCAGGACTGCCCTTGCAGCCCCTCATTGGTGTTACCTCTCCACACCTACACAGGGCAAAAGGAGACGTTCTTTGAAACAGCACCGCAGCCCTGGTGGTGCTGCTGGGTAAGGTTGCCCTGCTACCTGCAAGGTCAGTGGTTCAAACCCACCAGCCAGTCTGTAAGAGAAAGGTGAAGCTATTTGCTCCCGTAAGGATTCATAGCTTCTGTGGTGCGTGGCTCTTAGAAGACACAGCATCTGGGGTCATAAAGACTTGAAGTTAAACAAGCAGCTATTTAGCAGGGAAGCAACAAAGCCCACATGGAAGAAGCACATCAGCCTGTGTGATCATGAGGTGTTGACGGGATCAGGTATCAGGCATCAGAAGATCCCAAACAAACAAACATTTGATGTGAACGGATGGGGTGTGTGTGTGGGGGGGGATGGGGTAGAGACCCAAAGCCCATCTGTAGACAACTGGACATCCCCTCCCAAAGGGTCACAAAGAAAGAATGGGAGAGCCAGGGTATAGTATAGCACCAACAAAACGCACAGCATTCCTCTAGTTTAATGCTTCCTCCCCCCACTATCGTGACCCCAGTTCTACCTCACAAATCTGGCTAGACCGGAACATGTGCACTGGTATGGATAAGAGCTCTCAACACATGGAATCCAGGACAGATAAATCCCTCAGGGACAATAATGGGAGTACTCCCATAATTGTAGTGATAGATGAGAGTAGGGAAAGGTAAGGAGAGAAGTGGGAGAAAGGGGGAACCAATCGCAATGATTGACGTATAACCCCACCTCTCCCCAAGGGGGACAGACAACAGAAACATGGAGGAAGGAGACAGTGGACAGAGAGACAGTGAAGGGAGACAGTGGACAGTGTAAGATATGAAAATAGATGAAA
>NW_022103908.1:596400-599160 GCF_000313985.2 Echinops telfairi | reverse complement strand
GTTTTGAAAATGATGATGGGAACATATGTACAAACGTGCTTGATACAATTGATGTATAGATTGCTATAAGAGCTGTAAGAGCCCTTAATTAAATGAGTTATTAAACATAAAAGATTTACAGCATCAGCAACATGACGCAGAGTTGTCAGGGGTCAGAATCAACCCCATGGCAATGGGTTTGGGCCGGGGGAGCAAGGGGACGATTCCACCTGGCCTATGGCCCCCACGTCTGCTCTGGCTTGTAGCTCACCGTTGCCTTAGACCAGGGGTCCTCAAAAGTTTTAAACAGGGGGCCAGTTCACTGTCCCTCAGACCCGTTGGAGGGCCGGACTATAGTTAAAAAAAAACCAACTATGAACAAATTCCTATGCACACTGCACATATCTTATTTTGAAGTGAAAATCAAAATGGGGCAAACACACCCTGCGGCCTGGATAAATATCCTTGGCAGGCCGCATGTGGCCCACAGGCCGTAGTTGGAGGCCCCCTGCTTAGACCCTGCCCTGACCGCTGCCACTCTTGGACTTGCGAAAAGCCGTCAACAAGCCAGGGAAGCTGGTCAAGCACAGAAAGGTCTCCGTCTGGAGCATTCTGGAAGGACGCAGGACGGAGGAAAGGTTGATTTGAACCTCCAGCCCCCAGAACTGTGAGACATTAAATTTCTGGTGTTATAAGCCACCCCGTTCGTGGGATTGCGTTACAGCACACTTAAGCGAGAAGGCTACGAGGAGCCCTGGTGACGTCGTGGTTATGTGTTCAGCTGTGCTTCCCCAAGGTCAGCAGTTCAAAACCACCCGCTCACCCTGAGGGAGGAAGTTGGGGCTCTCTACTCCTGTCAACAGTTACGTCTCGGAAACTCATAGATTCGCTTCGAGCCGTCATCAACTCGATGCCAGTAAGTTTATGGTGTAGCCTTGGGAAGCAGACATGCCCATGCTCCGTACAATGTCCCTCTTTCCTAATTCCCATCCGCCCTGATGCCAGGTGGGGTCTGGAAACTGGCTGCCCTCACTACATGAGGAGCCTGGGAGCGTGACCCGCTCCGCCCCCTCTCTGGATCTCCAGTGTTAAGTACAATCATAAGCTCACCTCCCCTGGTTGTCTTGTCTGGTTCAGGGTAGGCAATCCTCTACAAGGAGGACCGAGGTGTGCTCCAAGCCTCCCACCGACCACAGAGGCCAAATTCGCGAGAGAAGATAGGTAGAAGCATCGAAGGGGTTGAGACATTCTATCTGGAAGTTGCCAAGGCAACCATTCTGCCATCATTGGTGTTCCCTGACCTGCTCTGCTGACAAGTGATCAAACGAGGCTCCAGGTTATTATGGGAAAGATCTTTACCACGTGCCACACTGATGGAAGCACTTCTTTGAGGCTCCAGCTGAACACCAGAGCCGGACTCCTGAAAAGCAAGGACGTCAGAGAAAAGTTACTCCTATCATCTGCCACTGGGTCTGCATTTCTGACATGGCAGAGCCGACTGTAAATAGCTCTTTCTTCTAATACGAGGGAAAAGAGTCATGGTCCCCACTTACAATGATTATTTTCTATTAAGTATGTATAAAATGCCTGTAATGTTTCCTCTGGATTGTTGACTTGGTCAAGGTGAAAGGTCTTCTTCAAGTTCGATGATAGTCTTCACGGTTTCACCACAGGACCAGTAATTGTTCATTCTCGTTCTGAAGCAGCAAGCCCATGACCATTCTCAAACACGGCTTTGCTCTTTAACCCTAAATAAAAGCATCATCAAAGTATGTGGATGTAGATCTAAGGATGGCTCTGGGTATTTCCAGTATTCAAAGAAAGATGAGTCTTTAAAGCGAACTAGCATTTAGAACAATATCCATTGCAGATAGGCCTAGCTATGAGGAAGCACACACACACACACACACACACACACACACACACACACACACACGAGACAGAGAGAAACCATATACAGCGGCAGTTTTCACGTGACACGTTTTATTAGCTTTACAGCCATGATTCATTTTGCGAGACGGTGACTAAGCCCCGAGAAAGTCTACATCTGCAAGGATTCCCAGCCCTGGAAGTGCTGTGGGGCAGTTCTACTCTGCCCACATGGGTCTCTGGAAGTCAGAATCAACTTCTTGGCAGGGGGATGGGTTGGTTTAGGTTCGGTTAAAACACGACCCCCTGGATATCAGGATAGGAGACGAGTTTTGTGAAACCATCGCTCCTCTTAGTATCATTAACCAGTAGGTTGTGAAATCCTGATGATCCCACCAACGCTCTCCGTGTAGCCAGTGAGCCTGTCCGCTCCCCTCTGACCTGTGTTCACCCCCACTGCCTCATCAGAGCCAATGCTCCGGGATTGTGTAACCCAAGGACAGTAAACAGCTACCTGGAGCACAGTGCTTTAGAATGCACCACTGCAAGGCACGTGAGTTGACCTCTCCAGATTAAGATTAGTGATCCATTTCTCCAGCAGAACAGAGTCCTGGGAAATTATCCTTACAGCAGAGCTTGCCTGGGCCCTTTCATGATTCAAGGCTTAAAGATATGCTCGTAGAGTTTATATAGCCTACGGAGCGATGGTACAAGCAGTTTGATGCGTACTGTGGGAGGGTGAGAGTTTTTAACATCTGTATCTTTGTTTCTTTGTTCCTAAAACAAAGAGGAGCGTATCAGTCACTGGCTGGGAGAGGTTTTAAGTTCCTGAGCTGATTTTGTTCACCTATCATGAAGGTAGGCAGCTTTGGTCTCTTCCTGCTGAGATAATAGAAATCCGACAAGTGGGTG
>NW_022103908.1:592736-595053 GCF_000313985.2 Echinops telfairi | reverse complement strand
GTCCCTTGGCTGTCTTCACGTGGGACACACCTTCTGCTCTGCTCCAGTCGTACCCAAACTCAACAGCCTCCTATTCCCAAATGAGGAACCCTGGTGGTTATGCATTGGACTGTGATTCCCCAAGGTCAGCAGTTTGAAACCAGCAGCCCACTCCAAGAGAGAAAGATAGGGCTTTCTGCTTGCGAGTTACAGTCTCAGAAACCCACAGGGGCAATTTACCCTGCCCTGTCGGGTCACTATGAGTATTTTCTTGAAATCAGTGAGTAGTGGTGATTACATCCACGTGTCTCGGGATTTCAGATGTATAACACGGAGGATCATCTCCAGCAGGCTCCTGGAGAAACAACTCACTATCACCATCGAGTCAGTTCCGACTCTCAGCGACCCTGTAGGACCCGGTGGAACTGTCCCTGTGGGTGTCCAAGACCGTAAATCTTTACAGTAATAGAAAGCTCATCTTTCCCCAGAGGAGGTTTTGAACTGCTGACCTTGCAGTTAGCAGACTAACATGTAACCCGCTAAGCCACCAGGGCTCCTTCATGGAGCACAATGGGTTTCCAATGAGATCTGTTCCCTCTTGTGGCTGGGGTTTTAAAAGATTAAGTGCCTCATCGAAGGTCCTACAGAGATGTTTGCACACTGGGCATCCTGGCCGAAACCCAGTGTCCTTTCTAACCCCCAACAGGAAATTGGCGTTTGTCTTTCCTCATCTTTCCTTTGGGGCATCATTTCCCTGATCTGCAAAAGCCAGTGGCCCAGGTGACAGTGAAAGTCGCTGAACCCTCTACAGGGCTGTCATTGGCTTCTGCTCTTGGATCTGCCTCTAACTTGTTGTTACAGGCCCTTGGGGGCAAGTCCTTTCACTCCCCTGACTTGCTTTTGTAATGGAATGCTGCTGCTGCTCTTGGGTTTTAAAGTTCTAATTCTATAAAAAAGGAGCAAAGATGTCCTTAAGGTTTGAGGAGTACTCCCTTTCCGTAGGAGAGTCTGCAGTCTGACGCATCCACAGCCTCTAGTACCGCCTGGGTCATGTTAATGCGCTAACACACATGTTGGAAAATGTTAAAATCGTTGACCCTTGCCAATGCAAAAAGGTGCAGCACGCTTTAAGGAAGAAAACCCACGTTTTAAAAAAGAAAATCAATACACGGAGGCTGAGCTACAGCGCTGTGAAGGCCGAGTGGAGGCCGTGTGGCTCCAGGGATGGGAATCTGTACAGGCATACAAGAGTGATGGCCCCTGGCACCAGTGCCAGAGTCCTACAAGAAGTTATGGGAAAAT
Organism: Echinops telfairi; assembly: GCF_000313985.2. NCBI lineage: Eukaryota > Metazoa > Chordata > Mammalia > Afrosoricida > Tenrecidae > Echinops > Echinops telfairi. The sequence goes on along the minus strand of NW_022103908.1, from coordinate 593,772 downwards.
TCCATTATCTTTCAGTTCCATTTTTCCATGAGGTTGTTGAAGCCCCCTCTTGGACATCGGGAGGAGCCCTCATTTCTTAGTGGGTCACTCCGTGGGCTACTGACTGCTAGGTCAGCGGTGGGACACCAGCACTCACTGCTCGCAGAGAGAAAGAGGAGGCTTTCCACTCCTGTAAAGAGTTACACTGTAGCTGTCAAAGTCTCCGAAACCCACAAGGCCAGTCTACCCTGTCTACAGGGTCTCTCTGAGTCCATGGAATCCCTCAATGGCAGAGTTCAGGTTTTCTTGCTTCAGGGTAGGCCTGTGCTCTGTGGGGTCTTCAATGGCTGACTCCCCTCCACCCTAACTTCCCAGGTGGCTCTGGGTGCAACTGAACCACCAACCTCTCCATTAGCTTGTAGCACCAGGGCCTGAGAGTGGCCTACCACCCTTCTCCTTGAGTTGGTGTCGTCCCTTTGACACACTAAAGAAAATCTTTACCCCTGAAGACAAGGGGTCCTCGACTGTGTTACTGTTAGAACTACCACGGAACAAGCAGAGAGCCATCCCCTCCAGATTCTTAGGGGCTCCACTCGTGAAACTACTTGTGAAAACTGCCATTTCCTCCGGGTACCTTCCCGAAAGTCATCAGGGTGGGCTGGAGTTCCTTGGTGGGGGTGGGGAGGGAAGCGTTTCCAAACAAGAAGCCAATTTTTTTTTTCTTTCCATTGCTACTCCCCCATTACTTTCGTACTCAATGAGAATTTGCAATGAAGGCCATGGTCCCCGAGTCCCAGCTAGTTAACCAGGGAAAGGTTAACCAGGACATCTCCGGATGTTAACTAGGTTAAAAGGTTAACTAGGACACCAACCCTCAGGTCGAAGTAGATGGAGGCTGGCATCGGAGGGCTGCTTCCTGCAACCTGGGGCAAGGTCAGCTCCAGGGAGGCTCCGCTGGGCTCTCCACCTGGCCGCTGCTCTGGTCCCCGGCGGCTGGACCCGGGCCGGGGGCCTGGAGGCCTGGCGGTACTTCCGCTTTGCTGGGCTCGGCAGGCCG
>NW_022103908.1:556538-591954 GCF_000313985.2 Echinops telfairi | reverse complement strand
CTGGTAGAGTTTGCAAGAGAGGGAACAAAATGCTTTTCAGATGACCTGAATCAGATGTCCCTTTTCCTTTCCTACTGGTACAGTTTATACATTTTAAGGCTTGCCGATCCAGCCTGACTCCTGGGCGCCAGTCTCCTCCAAGCCTTGGCTATGCCTGATTTAAATAAATGAGGCCTATACTGTCACGCGTTTCAGTCCCAAGAATTCTACAGAGAGTTGTTTGTTGAAGTTAAAGTGTGGCGGTTTGGCGTTTGTAAAGCGATAGATGTGTCTGTAGAGAGCCCAGGCTGTCAAAGCACTCAGTTGTCAAACCAAGGAGAAAGACTTGCCATTTCGGCTTCCAGCAAATTTTATAGCCCTGCAAACACAATGAGGCTGGCCTGCTCTGCCCCATAAGGTCCCTGTGAGTCGAAAACAAGTCAGCCTGCAACAGTGGGTTTGGATTTTTGCTTGCTGTGCCTGTAACACTTTCCTTCTGAGAAGGAAGCTTCAAGACTCCAAGGAATGAATGCATTCAGGAAGTTTCCCTATATGAATGGCCTTCTCATTGAACTCGGTTTCCCTGTAAAATGCGGGCTTGGATGTTTTGTTTTGGGGGCTGGTTGGAATAATACTTGTAATCGACTATGGGTTGGTGGGTGGAAATAGATCCAAAGACAAGAGTTGAATCCTCTGTCACTGGTTGTGTGATCTTAGTCAATACCTTTCCCCCCCCACTGGCCCACCGTTTTCCATCTGGAAGCAGAGATTGGATCAGGTTTCTGATAACTTCTTCTATGGAAAAGGAGCCCTGGTGTACAAGGAGCCCGGTGGTGTGGTGGGCTACCCATTGAGCTGCTAACGATAAGGTCACTGGTTCAAACCCATCAGCCTCTCTCGGAAACCCGAACGAGCTCTACCCTGTCCTAGAGGGCTGCTATAAATTGGAATAAGCCCTGAGTTTTAACTAGCCCCTCCGTAAGTCCTGTATGGCCCCTACCTGGTCAGGTTAGTCGTTGGAACTATCCCTCCATGCCTATCAGTAGCAAAACTGGTGCCTTTTAACTTGGGTTAGTAAAGAACTTTGGTCCGCCATTGGAAGCCAGGAGAAAGATGAGACTTTCGACTCTCCTAAAGAGTTACTGTCTCAGAAACCACAGGGGCAGTTCCTTGTCTCATAGGGTCCCTATGAGTCGGCATGGACTCCAGGGCGGGAGGGAGTCGGTAAAAAGAAGGAGGCTTTCTGAGTTGGCATCGGTAAAATGCTTAAACTTCTGGTGGCCAAAATGGTTTTCTGCGGCTGTTTATTATGACCGAAGGGGGTGGGGTGCTCAGAAAGGGCCTTGGTCCTCCTCTCGATTCCAGTGTGCCCCCACACGCCCCGGGTGGTTTGGGGGCGAGAGTGGAGGCCTTTTTTCAAGAATATGCATCATAGCTTGTTCATCACTGATAAATCACTGACAGAGCCTAAAGTCCATGCTGAATTGGTTTCCACATTTATGATTTAAATCCTCCGTGTCCCCCCTCAAGTGTTTATTGAGTGCGTGCATAGGAAAGCATTCATTTTGGTGTGAAGTTGGTGGAGTAGATTCCACTGTCAGGACCGTCGAAGCCCCAGTTTATGAATGAGCGTTTCTAGGAAAGAAGCCTGGTGATCTCACATAAGGAGACCCCCCTTTTCCCCTCACCACCCCTGGTGGTTCTCTTCAAGCAAATTTGGGACGCAGTGAGCCAGACGTTTCTTAAAGTGTGGCCTCATGTCACCTAGGAACTTGTTAGACACACAGACCCTCTAGCACCCCCCCAACACACACACACACACACACACACACACACACACACACACACACACGCTTCAGGCCTACCTATTGGATTGGAGCCTGCATGCTAGCAAGGCCCTCAGGTGATACCTGTGCACATTTTGGCGTGAGAAGTGCCCAGAAGGAACTTTGGTAACAATAACAAACATCTGTCACTCTGCCAGCCCTAACCCTGTGCGTGTTCACAGCCCCCCCTTGAGGGATCCTCTGGGGTTCTTTGTGACCATCCCCATAGGATCCATAAGATGTTTTTATTATTCACTTTGTACAGGTGAGGACTAGCTGCTTTAGGGGACCAAGGAGGCACCCCTCGGTTAGTGCTGTTGACGCTGATGGTCAGGCAGGAGCTCAGACCCAGCGGGCTCCGTCCAGTCTTCCTGGTCCGTGACTTCCTCTGAAGGCCTAGTGGGTTGCTTACATGTTGGGCTGCTAACTGCAAGGTCCTTAGGTCAATACCACCAGCGTGTTGCTCCTCAAGAGTAGGACGAGTTTTTATACTTCTGCCAAGATTTATTCTCAGCTCAGGAAGACCCCCAGGGGCAGTTCCACTCTGCCCTAAGGGGTGACTAGGGGTCAGAAGGAAAACCCATGTCACTGAGGCAGTGGGCTTTGTTTTTTGAGTTTGTTCCCCGGCTCCCCAAATGGGCTGCTGTCTGAGTGGAGAATGAGCCTGGTAGACAGTTATCCCAGCCCCGAGCCCAACCAGGCTCACCGCCAATGAGTGGATACCAAATCATAGCAACCCTCTAGGGCAGGCTTGTGGGTTGGAACTGCTGACCTTGCAGTGAGCAGCCTGGTGTGTAAAGACTACCCCCCCAGGGCTCCCAGACTCATGTGGGATGGCGTGGGCGTTCCGTGGTTGGCTGATTCTTTGGCATTCAACTCCAGTGCTTTCCGAGAGCCGGGCTCTAGCCCTGCACCGGCGTCCAGGGCAGGCCTGTGATCTGAGTGCTGCAGAGGAGGCGCTGCTGGGCAGGGAGGTGGGGCTCTGTGCTGCCCTCCTCCTCTGAGCCATAGAGAGCTGACCTCCCAGCTCCAGGGTTCTGAACCAGGGCCCTCTCGGCTGGGTAGGAGAACAAGAGGCCACAGAGGCCCGACTCACGGTGAATTCTTGCTGCTCTGCAGGGATATGAGGAGCCCGTCGTAGACGCCACCAGTTGCCGTCCGCAGAGACCACCGAGCGAGTGCACAAACATGAAGTCCAATCCTGCTATCCAGGCTGCCATCGACCTCACAGCGGGGGCTGCAGGTAATCCCTCTTGTCCCTCGAGGAACCTGCCTTGTCACCAGTGAAGCAGTAAGCTTTTACCCTTTAAGGAGTGCGTGGATGTCCGGTTCAGAAGAGGGCCAAAGATGGAAGATGTCTCAGCTCTGAGACGAAGCCCCCTGCTCCATGTGGTATGGTTGGGGCACTCGGGCAGTGTGATAGCCCATCCCAGTATGGTGGTGTCCCACCGTGTTCTCTCTCACGGAAATGACTGTTCTCACTAAACCAGGCGCTGTCACACCACCTCTACCTCCCGGTGACTCCATGTGTGTCAGAGCGGGACTGGACTCGTAGAGGGTTGTCCAGGGGACGTAGATTGCCAGGCCTTTCTTCTGAGTTGCCTTTGCGTGGACCTGAGATCCCAGCATGGTGACTGTTTGCACGCCCGGGGACTGGAGAGGTGGGTAGCTAAAGCTGATGGGACTCAGATGAGGTCATCGGATCTGCCAGGGATTGGGTCCGGAGGGTTTTCGTAGGACTTCTCAGGGCAGCTGACCCAGCGCTGTCACAGCACCGCCTCTTGCCCTGACCCTCACTGAGTTCTTAAAATGGATTTGTCGTTGAGCAGGGACCAGTATTTTTCCATGAACCAAAGGTCGGTCGCCCCAGGTAAGAGAGCGAGGAGGCGGGCGACAGCGTATTACAAACATTGATAAGCCACAGAGGACAGCAGCCGGCTCCACGTTAGAGAGCAGGGGCGGAGGTAGGGGGACAGCCTGAGAAGGAAGGGGCACGCAAGACAGTGAGTGGGCCTCCCTGAGTGCCCGCCCGGGGTCTCTGGCCAGCCCTGGGTGGGCGAGCGGCTGTCCTCCTGACATCTGCTTCAGGCTTCCCGTCCCTGTCTCGTAAGCGCTGGGCTCAGTTTGGGCCTCTGTAATAGGAGAGCATCAAACCGCCTCAGAGATTCTTAGCCTTCGGGCTCATGTGGCCTATCAAAGACCTCGGCTCTGCCGCACAAGAGTCAAATGGCTTTTCCTAGAAAGACCTGTGCGAGCGTGCATGTGTGGCCACACGTACAGGTAACTGGGGGACAGCCACACCGGCAAAGTACAATAGACTTAAAAGCTGCAGGAGTGTCGGGGCTGCAGCGTGCAAGGCGTTGCTGCCCCAACACATAAACCCAGAAACTGCGACAACATCAAACCAGTTGTGTCCAAGTCCATTCCCACCCGGGACGCCCCTCCGTGTGTCAGAGGAGACCTGTCCTAGGGTTGGTGTGCCAGCACCTATGGGAGCTATGGAATAGGCATCCTTACTCTGGCCACCCAGGGCCTCCCCTCAGTAGTATGGACCGACCACAGATGGTCCACCAGCACCAGGGCCTCCCTCTGCAGTGGTTGTGTGGGGAGCCCTGTCTCGGGCTGGAGGGTGTCTGGGCATATGTGATGCCTGTTGGGGACACAGGTCCCTTCCTTCTGCCGGAGGTCTGTGAGGTGAGGAGATGCCGCAGGTCCATCTTGGAGGGGGTCTCAGAGTCTAGAGGGAACCGTTACAGACCACGGCCCGGAGAGAGATGGTGGGTTTGCACACGGCTCCTCAGCTGCGGGGTGAAAAGACAGACTGGGCCTTACTTTCTTGATTGCTGGTCATTTGTTGTTGTTTGTTTTGGTTTTGTTTTTCTAAATCCTGGGTCAGAAGCATTCCCAAGGATGCAGGCTGACTTGATGTCAGCCCCACTCTCGTGAAGTGGAAATGGCTGGGTTTCGGCTTGTGTCTGCTGGCCCCTAATGTTTTCTGCATGTAGCCCCCTCATGGGGGCGATCCCTGGGTGAGAATGGAGGCTGCTATGGGTGGGGGGATGCAGGCATAGCCTACGTAGATACTTTTTTTGAGGGGGGGACTTCCCTTTTCCTTTAGTACAAAGCTTTCCTCTAGAAACAAGGTGTCAGTCCAGCTCCTTAAGCACATGCCCTGTCATCACCTGATAGCGACCCCAGAGGGTGGGGTAGAACTGCCCAGGTGGGTTTTTCCAAGACTGTGACTGCTAAGGAGAATAGAGAGCCCATTTTCCTCCTGGGGAGCGGGCCGGTGGTTTGGAACCCTGAGGATAGTAGGGCAGCAGGTAGCCATGCTGCCCCCAGAGCTGTTCTTCCTCTCAGGTTCTCGAAGGTTGTGGGGCTCGGCCTGCCCGTCTGCAGTTTCTCTGCAACAGCTTCTTAAACTGAGGTCCAAGATCCCCACACGGGGTCGAGTAACCGCTTGCTTGCGGGGGTGGTGAAAGACTTGGTAACAGGAAAAAGTTTCCAAATGTGCCATGACCAGAGAGTCATTCCAACGTGCCGTGAACCCGAGGTGTTCCTGGCAGTTCCTGCCTGTGGCACCTCAGCCTTGGTTCTCAAACATGCGCCCCTTGGCCAAAAACCTGATCACCCAGGCTAGCTGTGCTCCACAATAACTTCTAAAGGGTGTTAACTTCATTTAAAGCTGTGCTTGGTTCGCATACTTAGTGTTTTTAGTTTTTATAAACAAATGTATTTTCTCACAGTTTTGGAAAACAAGTCAGAAATCAAGGGGCCTACTAGGGGGCAAGGCCTTTCTCTGTGTGGACTTGCACTTGAGGAGAAAGACCCCCAGCATCTGTGGGCCCAGTGTTCCGGGAGACCTCCATGTGTGTTGGCAGCAATATCCCCCTGGGTCTAGGGCAGCGGTTCTCAACCTTCCTAACGCTGAGACCCTTTCATACAGTTCCTCATGTGGTGACCCCCAACCATCAAATTATTTTCGTTGCTGCTTCATAACTATAATTTTGCTACTGTTATGCATCTGGTGACCCCTGTGAAAGAGTCATTAGACCCCCCAAAGGGGTCACGACCCACAGGTTGAGAACCGCTGGTCTAGGAGGTTCTTAGCACAGGGTACCTGGGTGCAAAGGATGCATTCTACTCGCTGCCCTTCTTTCTTGGTGTTATTGAGAACCCTCGGTCCTGGTCCACCTTTTAAATCTCCTTTATATTTCAAAAGAGATTTGCTCAAAACAAAACTTACACTGTAGGTTTGCTCAAAACAAAACTGTAGGTTGTATCCTGCCTCATTAACATAACTGCCTCCAATCCTGCCCCAGTAACAGAAATTAGGATTTACAATACAGAGGATAATTAGATCAGAAAACAGAAGGTCATTGTGTAGTCCTGCCCTGGCTGAGTCCGGGTGGCATATATTTGGGGGTACACAATCCAGTACATGACATCGCGCCCGTTGCATGCCCTTGCCATGTGTAAAAGCATCGCCACCCCTTCAGCACATCCCCAAAGTCTTAAATCAGGTCCAAGTCCAAATTCCATCCCAGGGCAAAATTTCTCTTCATCTGTGAGCCTGTGAAACCTTGAATGCAAATGATCTTCTTCCAAAGTATAATGACGGGACAGGCACAGGTAAGCATTTTCATTACACATGGGAGAATGAACAGGTAAGGAACAAGCCCCAAGCTCAAAAAGCAAATTCACTGCCATCAAGTCAGTGCCACCTCAGAGGGACCCTATGGGGCAGGGTGCAACTGGCCCTTTCAGCTTCTGAGACTGTCACTGCGCTGCGAGTAGAAAGCCCCGACGTCCTCCCTCGGAACGGCCGGTGGCTTCAAACTGCTGACCTTATGGTTAGCAGCCCAACTCATAACCACTATGCCACCAGGGCTCCTTAAGCAAGTTCAAAGTGTATACTTATTTATAGACCCGGGGTCAAGTAGAAATCTCTCCCCACCCCAGGGGGTAGGGGGGCCAGGAGCGGAAAGTTTCAGAAACGCCGCGTACGTGTCAGAAGTGACTTGTGACAGGAAACGAAGATTAATACGTCAGCTATAACGCTGAGGGTTCCGGGCAGAGGCCCTGCCTGGAGATGGGCGTCTAGTGACTGTGGGCAGTTGTTACGAACCAAGTGTAGGAAGCTCTGCCAAGTATAGAAGACCGTTCAGGCTAGCATTCCAGAAGTATCTGTAGCCCCTGGCAGCTGGGGGTAGGGGGCACTCTGAAGGAGATCGGTAATTGTATGATTAAGGAAAGGAAGCGGGATGGATCGCAAAAGCTAAAACTGTCTTAGAGGGAAGCTAACTTGATGTTACTAATCAATGACAAGTAGTATCGTGCCAGATCTAGTCGTTTAAGAACTCTAAGATAATGCAGTCACTACTTAGCTTTGGAGGCCCCGGGTGGGACACATGGTTAAGGAGCTTGGCTCCTAACCCACAGGTTGGCGGTTCGTGTCCACCTGAAGTTCATGTCCACCTGAAGTGAAACATCAGCCTTTGAAAACCTCAGAGTGCAGTTCTCCGGGGCTCCTGTAGGGGTGCTGTGCCTCGGAGCCAGCTCCAGAGCAAGTCCTGAGCGGGAACCTGAGCGTGGTGCTCCCCTGCCCCGTGCCTCAGTCACCTGGCACAGCCGGGGGATGCGGTCCTTCAGGTCATTGTTCACGTCCTCAAATACCGAAGTTGGAAACGCAAACAAACAAGTCAGCTTGTGCTTGTTTGCTTTTAGTTTTATCGTGCTGAACAGTCAGGAATCATGCTGGTACTTCAGGTCAGACTTTTTACAGATGGGAATGCAAGCCATGGGGCAAGGGCAGCTGCACCGGAGGGCAGGAGAAGCAAGTCGCCGTCTGCCCGAGGCCAAGGCCTCCAAATGGAGCTCAGACATGCGTCCACCCTCCAGTCGTCTTTAATGCTGACCCCAACCGCCCCTCCCCTGGGACTCTAGTTCTCCACTGGCTTCCGGGATTCACTGCAGTGGCTACACAGAATTCGCACACTGTACTCAGGATTGTGGAACTTGTTAGGGAAATAACTCATTAACAGTTCGGGATCAGGAAGGCCCAGGGACACAGTCGTTCGATCAGTGCTCTCCGCTCTGCCGGTGGCCTAGGCCTCGTGGCTTGTTTGGGCAAGTGTTACGGAGCTCTTTTGGCTCTTGACCTCTCGGCCCAGTGTCCTCTTGGCGTCTGCCCTGCTTGGGCAAGTGTAGCTCTGCTGACTGACCCCTCCTCCACCATTCAACCTCGGCCCCGTGGCTCTCGGCTCTCTCTGTATGTCTCATGTTCTTGGTCTGCTGCTGCTGCCTTCTCTACCATCTCTTGCCCTCTCTGGTGGGCTGAGGAGGTTCTGCTCAGAGATCTCAGCATCCGAAGGGCACCCTCTCCTCCTGGCTCCTCTTTCTTGATGGGAGTGAGATCTCCTCCATTCCCACTCTCAGGATGGCGTGTTTTACACCTAACAAGATGGTAAAACTGACCAATCCCCGCGCTCGGATTCCATATGCCGTCTCTGCGTGGTCCCACCCGAAGGTGCCCTGCACTGTATTTATAGTATTAGCTTCAAGCACCTCACGTTTAGCCTCGCTCCACCCAGTCATTTGGTGGGAGTTGTCGGGACTAGGTCCAGAAGAGCCCTATCCAGTACTTCACCATATTGCAGGATGTCATTTCCATAGGGCCGCCGAGGCAGCTCCCAACTGCAGCGAGCAGGAGCTAGGATGCACTGCACTCAGGACCTTCCGGTGCTTGCTTTCTCGTTCGTCTGTGTTTGTAGATCTCAGCCTTCGTAGCGTGCACTCAGACCGCAGTGCAGCGTGCCATCTGTTGGTGCTTCCCCTCTCAGCTGTTCACTCCCAAGTGTTCAGTGGTCCCACTTACAAAGATGCTGATCCCAAAAGGCAGTAATAATGAAGACTTAAAAAAAAAATCCTACTTATGTCAGAACCCACTTACCACGGAGCCAATAGAACGGAATCCTGCAATACGTTGAGGACAAGGCGTATAGAAACACTCGTGTGTGAGACACGTGCTTCTGTGATTCATGCTTATCGAAGGGCGACTGCAGTCTGTTTCTAGCTGAAGACAAATCATTTGTTCAGGAGTCCAACTGGGAGAGGTTTTTCCCCTGGGGTGAAGTATTTAGCTCCTTGTTCTAAAGGATAATTAAATAGGAAAAATAAACAAATAAACAAACAAAAAGCCATCCTGGTAGCCAGACTTCTGAAATATGGGAGAACTGCCCTGGGATGTGTGGGTTATGGCGGGCTGTTCTGGGATGGGGTGGGCCGTGACATGCTGTCTTGAAGCGGTGTGGGCTGAGGTGCTGCCCCGGGGTGGCGTGGGCTGTGACGTGCTGTCCTGAGGTGGCACGGGCTGTGAAGTGCTGACTTGTGGGTGGTGCAGGCTGTGACCTGCTGTCCTTAGGTGGCACGGGCTGTGTGACACGCCGTCCTGAGGTCTAGGCTGTGACTGCCCTGCGCTGTCCTGAGGTGGCACGGGCTATGACCTGCTGTCCTGGTTTGCAGGGGGGACGGCATGTGTCCTGACGGGACAGCCGTTTGACACCATGAAGGTGAAGATGCAGACGTTCCCCACCCTCTACCGGGGTGTCACCGACTGCTGCCTGAAGACCTACTCCCAAGTGGGCTTCCGGGGCTTCTACAAGGGCACCAGCCCCGCGCTGATTGCCAACATCGCCGAGAACTCTGTCCTCTTCATGTGCTACGGCTTCTGCCAGCAGGTGGTGAGGAAAATCATTGGACTGGACAAGCAGGCAAAGCTGAGGTGAGCCACCAACAGCGACACGGTTTTGTTTAAAACAAAACACCTACTGCTGCCAGGGAAAACGTTTGCTTTTCTAAAATTGCCTTTCTTTCTGGTAATGATGGTATCCCTTGTCACAATGTCAACTCTTTCTTCACCATGTGTTTCTGTCCTTGCTGTTGAGAATACACACCGAACGCGCACCAGCCATTTCTGCATGTGCAGTTCGGTGACGCCGATTGCCGTCCATGAAGCAAGCGTCCACACAGACTCACTGCCCCACAGGCTTCCCAGCCAACCCGATGCCTGCCGTGGGTCCCATCCCAGCAAGAGACCTTCAAAGAACACAGTGCTCCAGGCGGGCATTCGTCGTACTTGTTTTAATCATTTTATTAGGAGCTCTTACAGATACTGTAACATTCCATAACGCAATTAGCTCACGCATAATTGTGTAATTGCTGTTTCAGAACATTTTCTTTCTACTTGAACTCTTTGATATCAGTTCCCCTTTATGCTCCCTCCTTCTTACCCCCCAGGAGCCCTTATTTATATATATATGTATGTATGTATATACATATATGTATGTATGTATGTATATGTATACATACATATACACATATATACATATATATGTGTGTGTGTGTGTTTTTCCCAGACAGACATTCTTTTACTAGTTAAGCTAAAACTGCTTGATTTTTAAGGTGACTTTAGGGATATTGTTGTCTAAGGTTTAAAGATTGTCTCTGGGACTCCTCCAGCCTTCATGCCTCAGGAAGTCTGGGTGACGGAAGAGCTTACATTTCCCTTCTTTTGCTCAAGGTTGTTCTAGAGCGGTGGTTCTCAACCTTCCTCATGCCACGACCCTTTCATACAGTTCTTCATGTGGTGGTGACCCCCCAATCATAACATTATTTTCGTTGCTACTCCATCACTGTCATTTTGCTACTGTGATGCATGAGGTGACCCCTGTGAAAGAGTTGTTTGAACCCTAAAGGGGTCACAACCGACAGGTTGAGAACCGCTGTTCTAAAGAATCTTGGATATTCAGTACTGGTGCCTGGATGCCATCCACTTTGTCCTCTCTTTGCCATATGCAAGTGTGTGTGTGTGTGTGTGTGTGTGTACACACATCTCTCCACCGACTAGCTCATGGCAAAAAGAGGCGGTTGTTCCTGGAGGCGATTAGCCACACCTATCGGACTCCCTTCTTTCTCTGTTCCTCTGAGAATGGAGATCTGTTACACTTTGTTGGCCACAAGCAAGCGAGCAAGCTTTTAAGACCCCAGGCAGGATGCAGAAAACTAACTAGGAGGTAGAATGGAAATGCCAAATGAATGTATTAGGCCGGTTAACTGGGATGTCCCAGGAAACCGTGACCGGAAACCTCCAAATGGAGAAACCAAGTCCCCCAAGATATTTGGTTGTACATAACAGCCTCCGCAAGAACCCTTTTCTCTTGTCCCATCACTGTTGTAAACGATTCACACCGCTTTCGCCAGCTCAGCTTTTCACAGGCGGACAACCTGACGACAGCAGGTGCATCAATCAGCTGTGCGACCCACCCGCTTCCTACATCAGTGTGATTTCTCCTCCGCTGTAAACGGAGCTCAGTGCTCATAGTCTCCCCCACCCCCACCCCGCCCCCCGTACCCAGGGGTAAGCTTTGGTCTCGGACATGATCTGCCCTTCGGTGACTGGCCTATCTCGGTCGCATGCACCTAGCCGCCACCTCTCTTCCTGGCTGAGTAGTAATTCCATCATACGGCTGCAGCACGCCGGTCTGTTGGTCTCCTCACTCATCTGTTAACAGGTGGGCAGGTTGCTTCCACCTTTTGGCTTGTGAGCGGTGCCGTGAATATTGGCGCCCGAGTCTCTCTTTGAGCTCTGGGGGGTCTCCCGAGGAGTGGTACTGCTGGCCCTGTGGTGCTTTTGTTTACAGTTCTTGAGAAGCGGCTAACCACGGCCGCCCCATGATGCCTTCCTACCAGCAGTGAGCAAGGGTTCCACCTTCCCCTCGTCCTGGCAAACGTTCCTTACTTTCCGCTTTTTCGTTTTTATCCCAGTGGGAGGGAAATGGCACCTCACGGTGCCTTTGTCTGCCTCCCTCTGGTGTCCAGTGATACAGAGCCTCTTTCCATGTGTCTAGTGGCCATTCAGATATCCTGTTTGGTCAGATGTCTGTGTAGGGCTTTTGCCCATCTCATGATGGGGTCATTTGGCTTTTTTGTTAAGTTGTCCTCAGTTCAATATGTATTCTGATGACTAGATTCTTATTGGATATATGGTTTGTGAAGATAGTCTCCCACTTAGTGTCTTTTTACTTTTTTGGTTAGTCTTTTGATGAGCAAAAGGTTTTATTTTCCTGAGCTAACCCAGAGGTCAGCTGCCCGTCAGCCCCTGCGTGCGAGAACGATGAGGCAGTCTGCTCTGCACGGATTGACAGCCTCGGGAGCCCTGAGGGCAGGTCTACTGTGCTCTGCTGGGCAGAGTCGAGTTGGAATTGAGTCCCGGGCATGGGGTTTTATGGCTTCCAGAACATCCCATCGGGACCTTGAGAAAGCGTGGGGGAGTCTGGCCAAGAGCAGCGAAGTGCTCTGTGTGGTTTGTGTTTATTTCAGTAGCTGTACACACGCTTTAGTTGTCAAGGAAGCCATCCTGCTTCTGAGTCCCGGGCCATTTTCATCTTGCAGAATAGCGGTGGTTTCCGGCTAAGGACAGACTGTCTCAAAGTTCACAAGGCCCTCACGCCCACTTCCATTTTTCATGACCTGAGAGGAGCCGACCAAGGCTGAGTGAGTGTCCTGTAGTACAGGTGGGGCGGCAGGTCCAGAGAACGACACGCACAGAATCACCCGGGTACTAAGAGACCCAGCTCGGGCGGGGCTCCAGCATTGTTAGGAAGAGGTCAGAGTACAGGGCAGTTTGAGCAGCAAGCACTGCTCCTGGGAACCTTGGAGGGTGATTTGGGCAATAAGGCCAATATTTGTCTGTCCCTGGTTGTGCATGGCCGAGGACTTGACCTTTGACTGAGCGGGGTCTTAGAGGGCAGGCGCGTTCAGGTACGTGTTTGTGAAACAGGAGACAAACAGCCGGTTCTTACAAAACCCACGGCCACACCTCTGCCTCTTCCATTCCAGTTGTAAACGTCCTTCCTCCCAGCAGAACCAGGGGGCCCAGGCCCTCAGGGAGCACTGGTAGATCAAAGTCCTCATCACAAAGCCACAGGCCACAGCAAATCTGCACTGGCCCTGTCACTGCCCCGAGTCGTGGGCTTGACATCGGGCCAGTCATGAGATCGGCATCAGGCCAACCTTCTGTACCTCAGCTTGGGGCTAAGAGGCCTCTATGTTTATTGGTTGTCACCTTTGCTCCAGCCAACTTGGCTAGCTCTAGTTAATGCCCCTAATTGACTACTGCCTGTCAGCAGGCTGGCAAAGCGTCCCCGAGGGGAGACCACGTATCGATCTTCACACTACCTGCAAGACACGGGGGCTTCTGGAGCCCAGTTGGAGTGCAGGGAGGAGGATGCGATGGGCCCTGTAGCCTTGGGCTGACTTTCCGCTTCCTGTGAAGCTGTGGGTAGCTAGTTCTTCTCTGTGAAAGGCTCTCCTGTCGCAACTTCCAGAAATCCAAAGGCAGGTGAGGGGTACACTCGCTTCCTTCCCAAAAGAAAACCTCACTCAAGCCAACTAATCAGGGCCACGGGTGTGGGAGAGGCTGGCCTGGTCCCTAGAGACCTTCCATGTGTCCACCGCTGCAGAAGCTGGACTCGTGACTCGAAGCCGCCCTTGATTCTGCCCGGAGTGGACTGCTGCTGTGACGTGAGGGCCACTATGCTTAGGTCCCTCTTGACTTCTATGCACAGCCCACAGGGTGGGACCACCCCTGGGGAACTCTGGCCGTCCCAGTGATCTGTGAGCATTGATTTCCTGAGGGAGTCAGTGTCAGGAGCCAGCAGACCCACTGCGAAGTGGTCGGTCCTTCTGTGCTCGCAGAAAGCAGGTCCGCCAAAGGGCAGCAGGGTTTCTGTGATGAAATGCCATCACAGGCCCTGGCAGGGGCCTTTCTTTCCTCAGTCCCCAGGTGGTATAAAGGGCTACTGCGCTCGGCTGCTAACAAACAAGCCGGAGGTTTGTGCCCACCCTGAGGCACCTCAACGAAAGGACTGGTGCCCTCACGTCCGAGTGCTACTCTGACACACAGGGAGGGGAACTGTCTCAGTGGCAGCTGGGCTCGTTTTGTTAACAGAGAAGCCTTGGGAGTCATTTGTTTCCCCGCCCTCCCCTGATCTTGAACCCTTGCAGGAGTCTGATGCCGTGCCCCACAAGAGACTGGCTGGTGATACTGGTAAAGGATCCCGTGGCTTTGGATCTGTGTCCATCCCTGCTTTAGTGTCCATTTCCCCGACTTCTGAGCTGTGAGCCTTCTGGGGTGGGGAGGCCCTCCTGCAGCTCTGCCGTGTCCTCTCACAGAGGGTGAGAGGTCATCCCCAGACGGTAACTTTTTTCACCCTGCGTTCATCTGCGTTATCTGCATTGCAGGGCTGGTTGGAGTCACATGGGAGTGTTCGTGGTGTGTGGATTTGGGCGGTGGGACTGTGGGTAACCCCCACCCCATCTTTCACACCAGTTTGCTTGTTTGCATCACTCGTCTGTCTCATAAAGAGGGTATGGGATTTGCAGTCGGCCCAAGCCATCTTGTTTGAATCCTGCGCGGCCACCTGTGTGTGCTGGGCAGCTTTGGCCCCAGAAAGTACCATCTCGGAGCCCCATCTGGAAAGTCAAGTATGGCTGCCCCCTTCATAGGTGGTAGGACCTGGCGGGCCACCTTTCCTCCTGCTGCTGCTCCCCATCGCCCTGCCCAGCCACCTCTGGGTGGAGGGTCCAGGGGCCCAGCGGCCACCCACCACGCCCTGTGCTTTCCGCTTTCAGTGACCTCCAGAATGCGGCCGCCGGGTCCTTCGCCTCCGCGTTCGCGGCCCTGGTGCTCTGCCCCACGGAGCTGGTGAAGTGCCGGCTGCAGACCATGCACGAGATGGAGACGTCTGGGAAGATCGCGCGGAGCCAGAAGTAAGCACCGTCCCGCCCTGCCTGCCCATCCTTCGTTTTCACCTGTGCGCAAAGCCAGCGGCTGAGAGCCACACCTTGGGCTATTCCAAAAGCACCTTTATCGCGTTTCTAGAACGCTTCCCCCCACTAGGCAAAAGGTAATTTTCCGAAAGGGCTGCCCGTGATGGTTGGACCGTGTATTAGTCTAGGTACTTTAGAGAAACAAATCCACAGCAACTCATGTATGAGAGTTTTATGTAAAGAAAATGTGCATCATGAAAACATCCCAACCCAATGCTGCCCAAGCCCACAAGTCCAACATTAACCCATTATCCCAACACCAGTCCAAAAGTCCTCCACCTCACAAAACAGAGGCAATGATGCCGACTGCAGGAGGTAAGCCGAGTCAGTGAACGAATAAGCATCTCAGCATTAGCAGGGGTCTCCACACGGCTGCTCCAACACCTAGGGCTGCATCAGGATAGGTCCATATGGCTTCTCCTTGGGGATGTCTTGTAGGAAGTCAATCTTGCAAGCTGAAGCAGGGAACTGCTCAGGTAGCTGCACCCTGGTACGACCATCATAATGCAAGAGACCCAAGAACTAGAAAGGTGAGGCTCACCACCCACTTATCCCTTCGCCTTTCAATTAGCCACACATGTGATTATCAGCCAGGTTGGCACAATTAACTAATTCAGACTGCTTCCCGGCCCCCCAACTCCCCACACAGACCGGTAGCTTTAAACTCCGCCCCCAGGAATAACCCATGCCCTGGAGCTTCGCCTTCAACAAGGGCCCTTTGGGATTCTGAGATAATACCGACGCCAACTTCATGGTTGCACGGAGTGTGCACGCTGAGCACCCCACAGCACGGGGCATTTTTCTTGACTTTTCTCCCCACAACCGCTATGGAGGACTCACGTTTGAGAACATTCAGGAGAGCCACGCTTCAGTGTCCCTCGCCAACTCGGTCTTGGGAACAGACTCTGGCTACCCCGTGAGGGTGCAGCTGTCATGCGCAATGTGATTCACTGGACCATGAATGCCCTGTTTATCACCTTGATTAATCCCTCAATGTGTTTCTGCATCTTGACCTCTGGCTGACAGGCGTTCTGTGCTTGGCTGTTGCTGGGGTCAGCCCAGAGCCTGCACATCCCCTAGGAAACTACACAGATATCTTGGTGATTTCCAGATTTATCTGTCTTCATTCAAGGAGCATAGGATTTGTGATAGCTAGCTATTTTCTGCACACTTGGTTAGGTAGGGAATTTATCAGGTTAGAACACATCAGGATCTGAAAGCATTAAGGATACAGCTCTTTTGCCTGTAGTGACTCTTCTCACCCAAGACAGCAGGCACAGACAGCTCTCTCTGGTTCTTGGTCCTACGTCATGGGTCCCTTTGACCTCTGTCCTGCTTGGGGAAATGTCACAAATTTCCTTTAGTGCTGATAAATGTCTAAAGTGCACCCCTCTGCAAGCCAGTGTCCCGCCCAAAGGTGCTTGTCTGTGGGCCAGGAAGCCTTCCACGCCGTCTCTTTCTGTGCTGTCCCTCTGCCATCTCTCCATGTAAAGATCTCACACACACGCCACTGCTGGCTCTGCTTTCTTGGTGGTCACAAGACTCTCCATTCTTTGTACCCAGCATAATGGCAAAACTGCCCAATCCACTCATTAGAATTCTTTATGCCCTGTTGACATGCTCCCTCCCAGCCACTTGGTGGAAGTTATAAAGACTGGACAGGAGAGCCCCAGCAAGTCATTTCATTTCACTGCGAAACTCTAACTCCTGGCCAGATGAAGGAGTAGAACATGAGTAGCTTTCAGAAAACTGCCCTCAGGTCCTTTCCAAGTACTTTAAGGTGTTTTCTTGTGTTGTAAATGTGTATGTAACAGAACATTTGCCCTTTCTGCATTCTTCACATGTACAATTTATTGACGGGTGTGTTCATGTCATTCTTATTAGAAGCTAAAAGCAACATCAAACCCACCACCGTCAAGTTGACCATGACTCATAGTGACTCTCTGTCGGGTTTCCAAGGCTGTAAATCTGTACAGGAGCCGACAGCCTCATCTTTCTCTAGTTGCTGGTAGGTTTGAACCACGGACCTTGCAGTCAGCAGCCCAGACCTTTACTAGAAAGTCAGTATTCCTGTGTCCTAAATAGTGAGCTCCCTTGTTCCTGCCTCCTACCCCTGGTAACCAGTAACAAACTTGGTTTTCTATGCAGTCGCCTATTGTAGATTTTTTTCATGTTTGTAGGACAACACAAGATTGAACTCTCCTGCTTGATTTCACGCAGCATACTGGTTCACCCGTATGGCAGTATCTATTAGGACCATTTCTTATAAGACTGAGTGATATTCCATCTGTAAGTCTTATAAACCACATTTTGTTTGTGCATGCCTCTGCGGATGGGCATTTAGATTCATATTTAAGATATTTTTTTGGAAGAAAGCACCAGTAGTTTTTAAAACCAAAGGGACTTAAGCCAGATAGACTCTTTGTAAGAAAAGTATGAACTAGGAGCTCTGGCTTGGTATTTGGGGTACCAGAGTCCCCCAGACCAGAGGGGTGAGACGGCCTTGGGGTGAAGACTTGGTCTGGAAGCAGGTAGTGGGGCTGTTGCATTCTTTGCTTCCATGCTGCAGTCCAGAATGCCTGCGGGAGTGCAGGCCTGCCCAGGGAGGCCTTCTAAAGTCCCCAGAAGGAAGATAATCATTAAAGGCATGTGGCTTATATTACCTTTGGGCTGGAATCCTTCATTGCTCAAGCCCAGTGGCCCGTTCTCTGGGAACAAAGTGAAACATGAGGCCTCTCTGAGTCGCACGGACGAGACAGGCCTCTGGTCTGGGTTTTAATAGGGGTCAGACCTGTCACAGAGGGAGTCCAGATGCCGAGTGGGCCTGCGTTCAGTGGCTTTCATAGCAGGGCTGTGTTCTGCTTAAAATCAACGATCCTCAATACTCACTGCGTCGTAGTTGCTCCAGCTCAGAGCTGAGAATGTGTCTGTGTTCTGGTGACATTTCCGCCTTTGCTCATTTCTCTGTACCGAAGTACAACCAGGGGGCCCTAGTGGCACAGTGGTTACGCATTGGGCTGCTAAGCACATGGTCAGCAGTTCTAAACCACCGGGGCACTCCACGGGGAAAGGTGAGACTTTCTACACCCCCTAAACAAGTTAGTCTTAGAAACCCACAGGGACAGTTCTACCCTGTCCAAGAGCCTCGTCTGAGGCGGAACCGACTGTGAGTTGTCTGTTGTTCTTGTTAATGGAAGCCAGAGGAACCCCACACTGAGCAAACGCCATCGGAACAAAGCCCGTGAAAAGAAAGGGGGAAGCGGCCCTGGGGGATAAGGGAGCGGGCAAGCAAAACGGCACTTTATTCATGGCGCGTTTGTCACGCTTGTCACTCTGTGGTTTTCTGCCATCAAGTTGGTCCTGACTCGGCGACCCTGCCTACGACAGAAAGAACTGCCTCCCGGTCCTGCACCACGCTCACCATCCTTATGTTTGAGTCCATCTCGGCCAGGATCTTCCTCTTGTTTGCTGCCCCTCCACTTGACCTAACCTGATACCCGCTTCCCGGGGCTGGGGCACTCGTTTCTGTTCATTCGGATGGGCACCCGCTCTTCACATCGCCGATCATACGAATCTGGAAAGGCATGCCTCCATGTGGAACCACGGAACCACCATTGAGGTGACGCCACTTGTCATCCACACGCCTCTGTCCCACCGAAGCCTGGCTCTCACTCTCACCACGCCCTGGTCTTCTTCGTACAGAGTCGTGTCCCCTGACAGCGTGTAGTCAGCCCCTTAGCTGGGTGCCCACCGTCACTGTGCCACGCTCTCTCTCTCCTCCCAGTACAGTGTGGTCGGTGGTGAAGAGCATCCTGCAGAAGGACGGCGCCGTGGGCTTCTACCAAGGACTCTCGAGCACTTTGCTTCGAGAAGTACCCGGCTATTTCTTTTTCTTCGGTGGCTATGAACTGAGCCGGTCGTTTTTTGCATCAGGGAGACCAAAAGATGAGCTAGGTAAGAGAGTGAGTGATGAGAAATGGGGGAGTGGTGGTGGTGGGAGGGGTGGAGAGAGAGCGAGAGAGAGTGCGTGCTTGTGTGTGTGTGTGTGTGTGTGTGTGTGTGTGTGTGTACACGCACCTGTACTGGGTGTTTGCACTCCCTGGCAATGGTAGCTTCCGATCCTGGGCTGTGGGCGTCCCTTGGTGGGGAGAGGTCCATCTTCCACTCTGCCCCCACCCCTCCACCCCCTAACCCCCACCCCCCAGCCCTAGTCCTCTCTGGACAGAGGAGCTGACTAACTAGCACCCTTCCCTGGGGCTTCTTCCTCACTCCGGCAGGGTCGAAGCAGCACCACTCAAATCCCTCTCTAGAAGGAGAAACATTTGTTCTGGATCTAATCTAGGTGCAGAAATTACCTTTCCCACAGAGAATGCCCTAGAACTGAGCTTGCAGTGGTAATAAATCGTGATAATAAATCCGGATCGTGTTTTGAGACCAGTGAAAGTGTAGCCATCGTGGCTTATTCTGCTTAGCCCCTTGGCCTAACTGTGTGTCAGGCCCGACTCATTAAGTATGCCCCTTTCCTTCAGTTATCTCCTTAGGGTGTTTGGGGCACTAGGGGGCTCTCCAGGCCATGATGTTGGGGTTTTCATAGGAGATTCTTGCTTTTTTGTTTGTTTGTTTGTTTGTTTGTTTTTTTAAAGCAAAAACTGGGGCTATAGGTTTCAACGTATTAAAATACTGAGTTGATAAATGACGTGCCCATGTACTCTGGCCTTCCATCCAGTCTCCCATCATCAGGCATCGCCACCCATTGTGGGCCTGCCCTTCCCCGGGAGTCCAGCCCTCTGAGCGGGAAACCACGGGACCCAGCAGTGGACCAGGCCAACCAAACCCAACTAGTGCTTCCTGTGCTCAATTTCCTGGGAGGACTGCGCTCACCTGCGTGGGCGTTGGCACCTCCCGCACTGAGGCCCGCTCTCTGCTTCCTCCGCAGGCCCCGTGCCTTTGATGTTGAGCGGCGGTGTGGGCGGAATCTGCCTCTGGCTGGCTGTGTACCCCGTGGATTGCATCAAGTCCAGAATCCAGGTTCTCTCCATGTCTGGAAGACAGACCGGGTTTGTGGGAACCTTCCTTAGTGTGCTGAAGAATGAAGGTAAGTCGGCGGCATCCGGGGCAGGGGAGGTGTGTCCTGTGAGTGGGCTTCTCGCTTGCTGTGTCTAGCCGTGTGGGTGCCTCACACCTGCCTCACACCTGCGCTGGTGCCTTTCTGCAGCTTGCTTTTGCCGGTCTCTCCTGGTCGCTTTCTTTTTTCCTTCAATTTATTTAACATTTTATTGGGAGCTCTTACAGATATCATTACAATCCATAGTTCCCTTAGATCAGGCGTAGTTGTACAATTGTTGCCATCGTCAGCTCCCTTTTAACCCCTCCTTCCCCCTCCGTACCACCTCCCTTGAACCCTTAATGTTATTATTATTGCCATAACTTACACAATCCAATGAATCCATTCACCTAAAATTCCGATGTTCCTTCCCCTAGGAGAGGTCTTGGAGTTCCTATATCCAATCTCTAGGCCAGATACTAGCTGGGGTTTCTCTGGTCTACCTCATCTGGAAGGGATGGTGTAAAGGTGGGCTCTGCCCAAGGGAATAAGAAGGCATGGGGTTTTACATAGCAGAGGTTACATACTTGTTTTACACAGCAGAGGTCAGCTGTTTTGCATAACGTGTGATACGTAGTATGTTTGACCTAACAGATGTGATACCCTGCTTTACATAACAGTTGTTAGACAGCTGTTATACATATCAGATGACCTCTAACCTGACCATTAGGGACTTATTAGAGACATGATGCATCCCAATGCTGGGCCTTCTGGGATTAAAAATGGATGAAGAAGTTTCTGAAGAGGATTTACGGTTCATTTTTAGCTAATGCAGGAGAGTGAGGATTTTAAGGTTTGTGCAAAGCCAACTTTATGAAACCAGAGAGTAAAGACTTGTCGGTTCAACACCCACAATGCACCTGAAACTCCACAGCACGGTAATTGTATCGCAGTAGGCAGAAACAGTTTGATTCATGGGTTAAGTGGGTGCAGACACCTGGCTCCACACGTCAGTAGAAATCCAACGTTAAATCTGCACAACCCTTTATAGTTTCACAGAGTACTGACACGTTCCTTATCCAGTTTTCATAACAACGCTGGGAACCAATTTCCCCCCTTTAATGTCAGTCCAGGAGCCCTGGTGGTGCAGTGGTTAAGGCACTCGACTGCTAACCAAAAGGCTGGCAGTTCAAACCCACGAGCTGCTGCAACATGATGACCTGCTCCCATAAAGATGACAGACCAGTGAAGCCTATGGGGACAGGTCTCCGTCCGTAGGGTCACTGCGAATAAGAACAGCTAGATGGCAATGGGCAGTGTCAGTCCAGGGCCAGTACTAGAAAATGGTCTGCTGACGTCAAAAACTCTGCCTTCTGTATTTCCCATGATTCCTGTGGCCTGCATTCGATACCACAGAGTCACTGCCGACTCATAGCGACCCTGTAGAACAGGGCAGAACTGCCTTGATGGGGCTTCTGAAGCTTAATTTTTTTTTTGAAACTGTTCATTTTTTGTAGGAGTAGAAAGCTTCGTCTTTCTCCTGGGGAGCAGCTGGCTGGTGTTTTCGAACTGCTAACCTCATGGTTATTAGCCTAATCAATATGTAACACTATAGCACCACAGCCTGGCTCCACAGCCCAATTGAACTTGCAAAGCTGCTGACGCAGAACTTGAGCGTGGATCTGCTTGGCTGGAATCCACACACCTGTCCTTGTTTCCGCTCACGTGTTTACCGAAACCTAGGACTAAATCCATTGTGTGGGGTTTGGGTGATGCTGCGCCCTGCAGCTGTGGGGGACTTGTCCGGGGGAGGGTCGTCTCAGTCCCGATCACCCTACTGTCTCTCATTATTTTGTAGGTGTGACAGCTTTGTATTCCGGACTGAAGCCGACTATGATTCGTGCCTTCCCTGCCAACGGGGCCCTCTTCCTGGCCTACGAATACAGCAGGAAGTTGATGATGAGCCAGTTTGAAGAAGACTGAAGTGCCTCGCGAGCCTGGGCCCAACCACACACTTCATCTCAGGGCTGCACAGAGGACAAGACCGATGTGCAACTATTTTTACTTTATGAGAATTTTAGCTTTTTTTTTCTTCTCCTCTAAACCCTAAATGTGATAGAAGGACTTCTCGTTTACATCCTATAAATTCTGCCCAGAACTGTATCGACGTCGAGAAATTGCTCTCCTTCCCTGGGTGCAATACCCAGGGTGAGGCAGTGGCCCTGGGCCCGCTTCCTCCAGAAGGCCGGATGCAGCCCAGGGCTGGGGACGTGCTGTGAACCACACAAGTTGGTTCCGCGGTCCCTCTCAGCTCGTGCAGCAAAACCCAGAGTTGAGACATCTGTGAAGATGGTGACACCTGGATTGCTGAACCCGTTCACGGTGTAAGGTCGGGTTCCGAGTCTGCATCGCAGTGTGCACTACAGTAAGCAGCTCAAGGGGTGAAGCCGGGGTGCTGCTTGAAAACCAGCAGTACTTCTAAGAGGACCTTCCTGCATTCGGGGGTGGCTTCCATATTCTTGAGTTTCAGAGTAGACATCTTGAATTTTCCCAAGATGCTCTACTCTGCCCTGACATAGTGCCATTGTCTCTAAGTGGGGCCACGCTCTGCACTCTTGACACTACGGTTGGGTGTAACCCAGAGCATCAGGTCTCTGGGAAGCTACACACCCTCACCTGTACCCACTGCCCTCGGTGGGGCTTCCCACTGAGGAGGGGGCGGGCAGAGGGGACGAGGCTTGGCTGCCCTGCATAATCTGGTGGGGATCCATGTGGCTGATAGCAGCTCGTAGTTTCCCATCTCAGGTTCCTGGCCTGGGTAGGGTTCCAGGGTGTCCTGCTGGCCCATCTAGGGGCTATGGATCCACTTTGGCTACTCACAGTCTTCTGCCTCAACCAGTCAGAAGCCTTTGAGAGAGACAGCATGCCACAGCCAGGGGAAGAGCCATCGCTGTTTGGTGACGGTGCTTGTGGGTGAGGCTCCCCCCTTTCTCCAGCAGGACCAGACAGCATGGCACTGTGAGAAAAGCCAGGGCTAACCCATCCTGAGGTTTCTACCCTGCCAGTTTGATCTCCTTGCCATGTTTCCAAAGTGCTGGCGCCTTCTAAAATGTAGGACTGGTAGAATGTTAACAATGATTATCTATGGGTTGTGACTTTCATATAAAACATTGACACAGAATTTTAATAAACTACCCCACATATTTGTGTGTATTGATATATGTACACACACACATATATGTAGTACAAAACACCCACAGATCATCATCTGACCCTCAGGGTCTGCTCTTGGACCCTATGGTCTAAGAGGGTCAGTCATTCTTTTTTTTTTTTTTTATTCTGGCATTTATGGGGTGGTAATTTGGAGATTACATCTATTAGCCCTACAAAAAATGAGGGTCGACTATTCTCGTCTTTTATTCTTTTTTTTCTGTGAGTGAGGCAGTGAGTGAGTGAAGTAGTGAGAGAGTGAGGCAGGGAGTAAATGAGACAGTGAGAGTCAGTGAATGAAACAGTGATTGAGTGAGTGAGACAGTGAGTGAGTGAGGCAGTGAGTGAGTGAGTGAGTGAGTGAGTGAGACTGAGTGAGTGAGACAGTGAGTGAATGAGACAGTACGAGTCAGTGAATGAGAAAGTGAGTAAGACAGTGAATGAGTGAGGCAGTGAGAGGGTGAGAGTGAGGTAGTGAATGAGTGAGGCAGTGAGAGAGTGAGTGAGGTAGTGAATGAGTGAGGCAGTGAGAGAGTGAGTGAGGTAGTGAATGAGTGAGGCAATGAGAGGGTGAGGCAGTGAGAGAGGGAGAGTGAGGTAGTGAATGAGTGAGACAGTGAGTCGGGTCAGTCATTCTTAGTGCCACTCATGTAGGCCTCCTCACTCCATAAGCCAGCAGGGTGCTCTCAATAAAAAGCATCCTCACGCAGCTTGCAAAGCCGCCTGCAAAAAAGACACCAACCATGATCGTCCGAGCCACGCGTGCCCGTCACTGTCGACAGAACTTCAATCTCAAGCCTCCGTTCCCTTTAGCTTGTTGGTCTCCGTGACGCCCCTGGTCACTGGAACCTGGGTCCCTGAAACAAGAAGGCCAGGGAGCGGGTGCCGGCAGGGCTGCGGCTGCCAACGTCATGGAGAATATTCTATCGAGTCCCCCACCCCGAGAAAACAGTTTTCCACTGTTCCTCACATATTCCCATGGCCAGTAGCTAGTAAGTGTGTGTCATCCTCTCAGACCTTGGTTCAGAGCGGAAGGTAAAACAGGCATCTCCTCAGCAGAAGGTGCAACTTCAGGTTCACAGTCCAGGACCTGCCCGGAGATCATGGACCCTTTTGTCAGCAGGGCCTCCTTTTGATGTGTTTCCATCAAGGATTCACTTGTTCACTCCCATTGCGTCGCTGTGCACAGCAGAGTGGGACACGGCCCTGTCCTGCACGCCCTCGCCGTCCTTCTGTCCGAGCACACTGTTGCAGCCACGGTGCCGATCCATCTTGTCAAAAGTTTTCCTCCTCCAACCTCCTGTACCAAGCATGATCTACTCCAGGGACTGGCCTCTCCAGATAACCTGTCCGTGTACGTGAGAAGAAGTCTTACCAGCCTGACTTTTTTTTTTAAATCATTTTATCGGGGGCTCATACAACTCTTATCGCAATCCATACATACGTCAATTGTATAAAGCACATTTGTACATTCGTTACCCTCATCATTCTCAAAACATTTGCTCTCCACGTGAGCCCCTGGCACCAGCTCGGTTTTTTCCCCTCCCTCCCGTTGCCCCTCCCTCGTACCATCTTGACGTTAAAGGAGCATTCTGGCTGTCCTTCCAAGACAGAGTGGTTTGTTCTTCTGGCAGGCCTCAGGACTTGTCTTGGTCTTCGTCAATGCTGTAATTCAGATGCGTTAATTATCCCTTATAGACCGCCCAGTCTTCCCGTGTAATGAGGCGATTGAACCAGACTATGGCTTGGATCAGAAGCACTTCGTCCTCAGCGACTTTGAGTAAACACAAACAGTTGGTGGGAGGGAGGGGTGGAAACCTAAGCTGAGAGTGGTTGGTTTTGTTTTGTTTTGTTTTTTCCCTTTTGTTTGCTTAATGTAGTCAGGCGTTGGGCCCAATTTGTACTACAGCAGGGCTGTACTCCAGTCCACAGAGTGATGCAGAATATTGTGCTTAAGGAATACAGGTGTTCGAGTGTCACTGACCTGACACTATTGTGCGGGCTGACCATTTTCAATGAATGACGAAGCCCTGGAATTTTCCAGTGGGCGGGAGTGTTAATACTTCCACAAATACTGACCCGCCAGAGCCATCAGGTGGTTTCTCTGGAATAAGGCATTCATGGTAACCATCCTACAGCATTAATTGTTCCAATTATACTTACAATGGCCATTAAAGGAATTCCATGAAGCCACCCAGATATTGTCCAGCAGCCGATTCTATCAGCCCACCCCTTGTGTGTCCGTCTGTCATCCTGTGGTAGCTTGTGTGTTGAAAAGAAGCTGCCAGAAAACAATGTCCTTGGTGATAGAAATGACACCGAGGATCTCATGCATTCTACAATGGGAAACACCTTCTTACCACCACGTAGACAGTGGCTACACGTCGACCCCACCAGATGGATTACACAGAAACCAATGGCATCTGGGGAAAGGTGTGCAGAAGCTCCGTGCTCCCAGATCAGGCCAGGGGCTGATGGCAGAACGCACCGTTGATAGTTCATAGGCAAGTTCAAGTTGAAGCTCACGTCAACTTGAAACAAGCTCCTGAGAACCAAAAGACAGCGTCTAGAGATCTCCTCAATAGGAGGAGATCTCCTCCTGGTGATCTGGACTGATGAGTTGTGAATAACATCGAGAACGTTATATAGGATGGAAGCAAAAGGTCATTTAAGAGACAGGGAAGAGACCAGAGTGGATGTCAGAAGTGACTGCAACTTGCTTTTAAGGATAGAGTAGCTAAGGCAAGGGAAGAAATCAAGTCCGTGCTACACAGAGAATATCAGAGTGGTTCAAGAAGACAAAGTGTTAGAACAAACTGTGCGACGACCGGGAGTTAGAAAAACAAAAGGGAAGAACGGACAGTTGTCAGTTATGACCTTTGCGAATGAGCTTGGTGGCTGTCCTGAACAGCCAGGACAGCAGCAGCCTTACTTTCCCCGCAGCCTCAGAGCTTTGTAAGGACTTGAGAATGACCGTCTGGGATTCTCTTCGATGGGACTGTATCCGTAACTAAACTCATTTTCCTCTAAACCCATTTTCATCTACTGTCTCCACTAATTCAAATCTGTCCATCCAGCGAGTGCTTTTATCATGTGTCTGGATGTCTAAAAGGGTCCCAGTGGGGTCCGGGCTACACGGTACCACTGTGCGCCCAGTGGGTTCCGGGGTACACTACCACACTGTGCACCCAGTGGGGTCCGGGCTACACGGTACCACTGTGCGCCCAGTGGGTTCCGGGGTACACTACCACACTGTGCACCCAGTAGGGTCCAGGGTACACTGTACCACTGTGTGCCCAGTGAGGTCTGGGGTACACTGTACCACTGTGCGCCCAGTGGGGTCCGGGGTACACTACCACACTGTGCACCCAGTGGGGTCCAGGGTACACTGTACCACTGTGTGCCCAGTGGGTTCCAGGGTACACTGTACCACTGTGTGTCCAGTGGGGTCCTGGGTACACTGTACCACTGTATGCCCAGTGGGGTCTGGGGTACACTACCACTGTGTGCCCAGTGGGGTCCAGGGTACACTACCACTGTGCGTCCAGTGGGGTCCGGGGTACACTGTACCACTGTGTGCCCAGTGGGGTCTGGGGTACACTGTACCACTGTGTGCCCAGTGAGGTCCAGGGTACACCGTACCCCTGTGCGCCAGCCACTCTAGGGAAGGCGGAGCCTTTTTAGGGCGAGGATAAGAATTCTTCTCCGTAGAGGATTCCTGTCCATCACATGATAAGGCCAGTAGGAACACAGCATTTTCTTTTGTGTGTAATCACAAGGGAAGGGGATGCTTGATTGGCTTCCTCGAGCTAGGTCGTTATTACAGAATTATTACAGAGGGATTGGAGTTTTGCGCCAAGTGGATTGAGAGACAACCGTAGGATCAGTTTTAAATGAGCAGGTTGTAACTTTTTTTGTGATAAAAGGGCTTGGATCTGATATTCCTGGGCCTGCCCAGCAGGACTTGCGAATTCGTAGTTACTTTTCATCGATCGCCTCTCTCTCATCCAGGTGCTGTCATCTGGAACCTCATCCTTGACGTGGGTTAAAGTAAACGAAGTTGGTTGCAGGGCCGGGGTGGTGCCATAGCCTTGTCTGAATTGCTTTAACTAAAAGGGCTTGGTTAGCCACGGCAGAAGATGCACGCAGCTGCCACTGGGTCGGTTCTCATGGACCGCCTGAGGGGCCAGATGGCAAAGCCAACAGTTGGTCTGGTTGACAGTCCTGGTGACTGTTTGAGTTCGTCAGCAATTTTCCATGCCTACAAAGAGCAAGGGCAGGATCAGAACGCAGGGAGAGCCTCAGAATGCAGCTACTCATTCTCACTGCCTTTGAGTGGAATCCGACTCGGCGACCCCCATGGCTATCCAAGACCGTCACTCTTTACAGGAGCAGAAAGCCTCGCCTTCCTCCCTCAGAGCAGCTGGTGGTTTCCCACTGCCGAGCTTTCAGTCAACAGCCCAACATGTAACCGTTGTGTCACACAGTAGACACCGCGGTTCTCAACTGCTTTGGGGGTCGAACGACTCTTTCACAGGGGTCATCTGATTCATAACAGTAGCAAAATGACAGTGATGAAGTAGCAACGCCAATAATGTTATGGTTGAGAGGTCACCACCACATGAGGAACTGTATGACAGGGTCTTGGCATGAGGAAGGTTGAGAACCGCTGGAGAATTAGAGCCCCAGAGAAAAAGACACGGCCTACTCACAAGCCAAACGAAGGCTCTAACAAAATTCCTCTGTCGAGGGCATACGTGAGAAAATCGCTACTAATGAAAAAAGGACAACTAAAATGCTAATAATTTAATGTTATTTCAAACCTTGTGTCTTAGCTAAATTAACCTATAGCTAGCAGTCATAAGAGTTTAGTAGAATGCAAAAGCTGGAAACAATTTCAAAAATGCAGTAAGACTTGAAATAAAAGCTAATATGGGTTCTAATCCCAGGTCATAAGAAATGGAAGTACTATCTCTAATTTCATTTTTTCCCCCATGAATGTTTTGAAGCTCCCTGCATTTCCTAAAAGCATTTGTATAATGAGAGGTGAGTTCACACCGGAGGAACAACATCAGGACAGGGACTGCTATCCCACAGCTGGAGTTGAGGGGCAATCAAAAGAATCCGAATCAGAGTAATGGAAAACACAGGTCCCGAGGACCTCTACGGCTTTTTTAGGTTTTTTTTTAACCACCAGCAAATTTGCATTTATAAAAGGTTACTTCAAAGGCAAATGGAATTTAGCAAAGAGCCACTGATTCTAACATTTCTGTACACGTTACACCTTTGAACTGGACAAAAATGATCAAAAGATGGCACCACAGATGAGATAAATGATTAAACTCATCAAAATATTCACAACTACAGGCTATGATTCTGGTAACTAGCAAAAACCTAGAAGCTAAAGCTCCCATGTAAGCACTCGCTTCAGAGTTCCTAGCGGATGAGTTACCGCCACGTTCAAGACCAAACCGCCATGTTTTGCTGCGGGCTCTCGGGTCCATTTCGTCAGAGAGGTGGTCTACCAGAGGATGCCTGCGCGCGCTGGACCACTTGAAGCTGCGTCAGGGAATTTCACCATCACCCGGGGCCAGGGACGTCCCCACCCAGGACAGAGGGAGCCAGGTTCTGACCCCCTGCAGTTTTGCAGCACATGGATTCCTGAGCAAGATCAAATATGATCCTTTCCATCGATCTGGTGCCTTTCTCCAATTAACGCGATCAACAAACAAGAAGGTGCGGCCCAGCTGTCGGTGCCTTTACTGTCAAAGCCATTCAGAAATTTAGATCAATTATACTTAATCAATGTATTAAATCGGGATGGATGAGGTATGTTTGTGGGCTGGCCTGTTACAACCTCATGAGTTAATTTTGAGGGCCGAAGAGAGTAGCTCTTAAATCCTTCAACATTAATGGAAGGATTGTCAGCCAAGTTAATCCCATGGAGGACACGAGCCTGGCATACTGAGTTTTTGCGATTCCATAAGTTCTTCCCGTAAGTCCAGAAAGCTGGGGTGAGGTGATCAGGGCAAAGAAGACGTCTGAAAACCATGGAAATTTCCACGAACAGTGGTGATACTTTGCCCGGGATTGCAACACAGAATGACTGGAGCTCCCCACATAGTCACAAAAGCAACAAAAGTCACAAAGCAAGGAACCCAACATGAATAGCTTCAAATCACAGCTCACAAATTCCCAGCCAGCCGTAGGTGATGACAGAATAAATCTATTTGCCATTCAAGCATAGGGCCAATTAGTAAGAACTACTTTACAGGTGAGGGCTGATAAGGTTTACCTGGGTTACCAGAGCATTGCTTTACCTCTTGATCCCACAACTTTCTAAAAGGCTCTTCAAAAAATAATTTAGCTAATTCCTATGACGGCTTTCCTACCCAATGTTCCTTTGCATGAAAGGTTGTTAACGAAAGAATATATGAACCGTTGGGAACAAACGGGCAGGCATCAGGCCTTTCCCGTAAGAAGAGATTCCGTGTTAAATTTAGTCTTCTCTTTTCCCATCGCTGCCTCCCAGTCTGATGATAAACTGATCGTGTCCAACAGTGTCAATCACGCAATCAGTCATGACAAAGATGACACAGGGTCTGCTAGGGCTTCGTTTATAACAGGGGTCACGAAGCTCTGTGCTAGGAGCACTCATCACCTTAGAACAGTGTCATCTTTAAAAGGGGGAAGTCTGAATTAATATACCCAACCACAGCAAAAATAATCCTTTCTTTTAAAGTGCCTTTCCAAAAAGGGAATGTGATGTTTACTTGGTATCCCCCTCATGATAGTTAATTAAGCATGTTCAGAATAGGCAAACGTGCAAGCTGTCAACCAAAATGGGCCTACCACCAGGCCTCATCCATACTAGGAACCCTGGTGGTGGAAGGGTTAGGTGTTAGCCTGCAATCCCATAAACAGTTACAATCTTGGGAACCCATAGGGCGGTTGCTATGAGTCAGTGAGTGTTATTGACTCGATGGCAGTGAGAGTTATCTGTAACTGTACAGTGAGGATTCCCATAACATTCTGTAGTGACCATTCAAATCTTAGTCCTTGATTTCTTTGTCTAGTTGGAGAACCCTGGTAGCAGAGTGAGCGGGCTATGCATTGAGGGCTAACTGCAAGGATGGTTTGAACCCATCACTGCCGTGTGGGAGGAGGAGGAGGGGTTTTGCTCTGGTAAAGATCCATAAACTTAAAAACCCGAGGGAGTCAACATTGACTTCATGGCAGTGGGTAGAATTTTAGTTGGTATTTGCTAAGAGCTTTGAAAAGATCAGAAAATGGTTAGGGGGCAAAAAAATGAAAGACATGGACGTATCTTGGCCAGCCCTAACTGGATATAGCCTGCTGTCTTCAATGAGAGTTTACCAAATGTAAAAGGCCTACTTCATTGTCTTCTCTTCATTCAGGTCATGGCCCGTGCTGTGAGTGGGTGTGTAGGATGAGGTGGCCGCTTGCTTTTGCAGTCACACAAGCTAAGGCAGTTCCTCTGACTCCCCTTAACTGGGAGCATTTTCGGGGTGATGGGCCTGGATCTTGACCACTGTGACTTTAAAAGGGAGCAAGGAGGTTCACCACCACCCCACCATCTGTTTCCAAAATCACAAACAATTCAACATACCTTACAAGTCCATACAAATGGTGACAGTCCCGAGGCTGGTTTGCAAACTTTTGTGGGTGCAACTAATTCATTCAGCTTGTCAAACCGAAGTTAGTTAAGAATAAGGGGTGTTCTCCAACCTATCAGCGGAGGTTGTAATAGCATAGTCCTCTGATAACAAGAACTAGGAGTATGCGGTTTTAAGTATAACCCATCTACAAAGAGAATTAGCTTGGGGTTAAGCTGGGGAGTTTTCTGCAACGTTTGCATAGGGCCAATTAGCCCATGTGTTGAATCAAGACACTCCTGAGGGCTGGTGTTCACGTGACTGGGGCCAGGAGGAGGGCAGCTAGGGTTAAAGAGTTCCCTGGGTGTAGCTGAAAGTTAGATGCTGCAAGAAAGATGTCGTTATGTGAACGTATTAAACAATAAATGTCAAGTCATTAACACGCAAGGCTTTAAAATTTCATAAACTAACTTTTTTTTTTAATTAATCAATTTATTGGGGCTCATACAATTCATCACAATACATAGATCAATTGTGTAAAGCACATCTATACATTTGTTGCCCTCATCATTCCCAAAATTCTCTTGCCTCTTGGGTTCCCGGAATCCGCTCATTTTCCTTCACCCCCACCTTCCCTTCCTCCTCCCCTTTCCCCCATGCACCCTTAATAATTTATAAATTATTTTTGTATCTTACATTACACTGTCCGGTGCCTCCCCTCACCCACCCCGCTGTGCCCGTCCCCCAGAGAGGAGGCCATACGCGGCTCCCTGTGATCCATTCCCCCTTGCTACCTCCCCCTTCCCTCCTGGTATCGCCACCGTCGCCCCCGGTCCCGAGAGGCTCCTCTGTCCTAGATTCCCTGCGCTTCCAACTCCCATCCGCACCGCTGTGCATCATCTGGTCTAACCAGGTCTGCAAGGCGAAACTGGGGTCCTGGTAGTTGGGGGGAGGAAGCGTTCAAGAACTAGAGGAAGGTTGTGAGTTTCATTATTGCTATACTGTACCCTAAGTAACTCATCTCCCCACTCCCCCTCTGCAAGGTATGTCCAGTTGTCTAGAGATGGGCATTGGGTCTCCATCGCGCGCCACCCTCATTGACAAGGATATGACTTTTCTCCCCGCCTTTGGTGTTTAAAGCCTGGTCCCTTTGGCCCTTCATGATCACACATGTTGGTGTGCTGCTTCCATGTGGGCTTTGTTGCTTCTGGGCTAGATGGCCGCTTGTTTACTTTCAAGCCTTTAAGTCCCCAGACGCTATAGGTCTCGATAGCCGGGCACCATCAGTCTTCTTCACCACACTTACTTATGCACACATTCATCTTCAGCGCATAAACTAACTTATTAAACTTTTATCCAGATAGATCACTTTGACTACATTGCCTAAATTTCCTTTTTAATGAGCCTCCGAAGCTTTGTCTCTGAATAACAATAATGAACATACTTCTCACAGACTGACTTACAAACTTATTTTGAACAAGACTATGTACTGTTAAATTATAAAGAATAATAACTCTATTCATGCCATTTAATAGCACCAAGTGACTTAAAGATCTTGAAAATGATTCTAAGCCTCTATTGTGTAAAACGTAATTACTGTTGAAATGCAGTTTATCTAAATATTTTAAGTTTTTATTCAATTTTTTTTCTTTCAAAAAAGCTTTCTCTGATTTAATGCTATCCCTGTAAGGGTTTATCAACTCATTTTGGAAATGACCCCATCTTTGCTCACCGGACAATTTGTTGATATGGATATAACCTTACACCTCTACCCGGGGTGGAGACATTTCTCTGGAGTCTAGATCATTTCAAGTGTGCCTCATTGTGAAGATGATTAGATGATTAGATGTTTTCTTAGAATTCCTTTTACAATGGAGAGAATTTTTACATTTTATAATCCTTTTATGATAGGAACCTATTTGTCTTCTGATCATTACAGTAAGGCAGCATTTTATTTTTGTCTTAAAAGGTCTTCATTTTGTGTGGGGGAATTTTTCTTCAAAGGTGTCCCTGGAGCTCCGTGACCACACCAGGGGGCCCAAAGAGGCCTGCTCTTTGTTCACCCTCTTTCATGATGAGATGTTTTAGTTATCCGATTCATTTACACACATTGTCGCTAGCATAGGTGTTTTGGGAAACAAGAGTTAATTAAACAGTTTTATTTTAATTCTTTGTTAGTAGATTAACCTTTTTTAGCATAATATTTCCTTTAATAATCTTGTACATAAACACATAACTCTCTGCTTAACTTTCTCCTAGCCTTCTGCAACCTTCCATAGCCATACAAATTCTTTTTCTCATTTTGGAATGACCAATCTCTTCTACTTTAGAATAAAATCATTATCTTTTCTCTTAATAAAACACATTTTATATAGTTGATCTAACCTAAAGTACTTTAAAAGATCTTGTAATTTTGTGATCTGCTTTTAAGTTGGCATATTATAAAATAAACTTTTATTAGAATGAATCCATTTTCATTAGTTCCAGGGAATTTTAGGACTATTTGATTTATATAAATGCGCATTTCTTATTAAAATAATCAGAGTAAATTCCTTGAAGAGGTACAAAAATCTAATTTGACAAAGACCTCTTTGGAGTACTGAAAAGCCATGCTGTTACTATGAAGACTAAGGCGTGGCTGGCGAAAGCCATGGTATTTTCAGTTGCCTCAAATGCAAGGGGAAGTTGGGCATTGAACAAGGAAGACTAAAGAAGAACTGATGCGTTGGAAATGTGGTGCTGGTGAAGAATATCGACAGTCTCATGGGCTGCTAAAAGGACAAGCCGATCGTCTTGGAAGGAGTATGGCCAGAATGCTCCTTAGAGGCAGGAATGACGGGATGTCGCCTTCCCTACTTTGGGCAACTTGTCAGGAGAGGCCAGGCCCTTGGTAAAGTAGAGGGCAGTGAAACCAGGAAGGCCCTCAGTGAGACAGATGGACCCAGTGGCAGCAACAAGGAGCTCAGGCACAGGCACGATTGTGAGGCTGGTGCAGGCCTGGGAAGTACTCAGTCCTGTTGTGCAGGGTGACTATGCATCAGAACAGACTCAATGGCTCCTAATAGCAAAAGCAACAATTCAATAATACCATCTGAACATAGGAAAATGTCTTAATTGTGTATAGCCTTATCTTCCTCAGGCTTTATATCATCCAACAATTTATTATGTTATTTTATTTTTGACTGGGGTCGTGGGGCATGGTGGGAGTCTCATTTTTTTCCAGAGCATTTTTCAAAGATACCAATTTATAGCAAAGTTTCTCAAAGTAGTTACTAGAAACTTGGGCACACTAAGCAGATTTACAAAGCTACCTTATGAGGGAGACAATAACAACAACACCGTAGCAACCGTTACTTATGGCTTCTTGAGGCAAGACAAAAAAAATTTAGACGCAAAATGAGACAAAAAATTACATGAATTAAAACCAGACTTCTATAACATTAACACACAAACATGTGCATCATTTTTAGACCTAACTTATTTTGCGGGCTGCAGATTTAGTCTCTTATTTTAAGCATATTACTTTGTATCATTGGACAAGGCTTAAAAGTGGGTGGTGATTTAAGCTGTTGTTAGAGCATTCAAACGGAAATCCAAACACAAACGATCAAGGGTAGGCATTTAACTGAGGTGGTTTTTCAGTCCACAGTCCCTCATATTCTAATTTACCTTACAGACAAGTAAATCTACCTACATAAAAAGTGTCTCAAAGTGGCAGCTTTTTTCAGACATTTTTGAGTGAAAGGATGATTACGTTTGGGATTTAACACAGAATTGGATCCGTGGCGCTGAATGCTCTTTAGAAATACCATCCTCCATCTCACCAAAGAAATGTGCACACACCTCTAAAGACAAAGTCTCTTTTTTTTTTTGAGAAAAAGGAAAATAGATGAGCTCTTCTGCCTTCTTCTAAATGTCCACCAGGTGGCAACCAAGCTAACTTATCACTTTACAGTACAACAAAGCTCTTTCCGAGTTCAAGATCATGTTACCAATTCAAGATCATCAAAATCAAACAATAAAATAAGGCTGTACACACTATTCAAGACGTGAACAGAAGTGATGCAGAAGCCAAATGAGTCTGCAGAAAACCTCAACACAACTAGTTAAAATCCAAATAAAAGAGGGGCTCCCCCTCCCCCCAACAAACCAGCAACACAGCAGCTCTGAGGTCTCAAGGAGGCAGAAAAAGAACAGACTTTTTACATCTGCACGGAACGAACACCAATCCATGATCCCTCCGAGCGCCCACTGGAGGGAGAAGTCACTTTCAGACCACAGGTGAGCCCCCACAGGACATAGTGAGAGATCACCCAACCCTTGACATGAATTTCGGAGGATTTACTCAGCTTTAAAGATCCGTTTGAATGGGGATCATGGGCTTCACTGACGCCAAAGGAACCGATTCAAAATGTGGGAGCCACGTATGACCGGGTCGAGGAGGAAGTGACTCACAGGGCATTTCTGTCTAAGAAACAGCTTGCTCAAGTGAAATCTTTCTGGTAAGAGATTGCCAGGGAAAATCAGATGAGTGGTGCCGTGGTCCGATTCCTAAGGCATTCTGCATCCTGCAAACTGAAAACAAAAACTCACTGCCATCAAGTCAATTAACACTCGTAGCTACACTAAGGACGGAGCAGGGCTGCCCCTGTGGGTGTCTGAGGCTGTAAACCTTTACGGAAGTAGAGAGCGTTCTCTATCTCTACACGGGCTGGTGAGTTCAGACAGCTGATCTTGTGGGGAGCAGCCCCACACCTGCACATTTCTCATGGGAAAAAGGGTTTCTTCCCTAGAGAAATAAAAGCCACAGCACCAACAGATATAATGCACTCCTGTGCGCTCACTGAAGC
>NW_022103908.1:547708-556009 GCF_000313985.2 Echinops telfairi | reverse complement strand
GCAACAAATGTACAAATATGCTTGACACATGAATGGATGTATGGATTGTGATAAGAATTGTACGAGTCCCCAATAAAATGATTTAAAGAAAATCAAAACAAGTCCAAGTGAGTCAAAATACAACCATGAGCATCTCCCACCTGAATTGAGAGACTGTCTCAATAGTGTAGTGTTAAAATGAAATGTGCAGCTAGAAAATCACTCAGAAGTTTTCAAGCCAAAAGAACTCAAGGGGGGAAAATGTAAGCCTCAAGTTGCAATATTGAATGATTCTATGGGGGAAATATTTAATAATCAGGAAACATCCAAAGAAGGTAGAAGGAAAACTCAGTCTCCGTACCCATAGGGATGTTCAACCATTTTGAGAGGTGGTATATAAAGAAGAAGCAATAGGATTGAAGTTCAAGGTGCACTGAAGGCATTGGAGAAAAACAAGTCCCCAGGAAAGGATGGAATACCAATATACAACAAGCCCACATGATACTCGAAGTGCTCACTCATCTAAGCCAAGAAATTTGGGAGACAAGTACCTGGCCAACGGACTGGAGAGATCCATATTTGTGCCCCTTCCAAAGATGACTCAATGGAATGAAGAAATGATCAAATAAGGCCATTAATATCATGTTCAAGTAGAATTTTGCTGACTTGAAAAGCAGCTGCAGCAGTCTACAAACAGGAAACTGCTAGACATTCCAGGTGGACTCAGAAGAGGATGTGGATCTGAAGGCTATCATTGCTGATGGCAGTCGGGTCCCGGCTAAACGCAGAGGGTGTTTGTGTGTGTCTTCTTGACTATGCAAAGGCATCCGACTGCCTGGATCCCCACTCACTACGGATAACACGGCGAAGAATGTGAGTTCTAAAACCCTTCATTGTGCTCATGTGAAACCTGTAATGTAAACCAAGATAAAGTCATTTAAATGGATGAAGGGGATATGGAATGGTTTAAAATCAGGAAAGGTGTATCTTGTCACCATACTTATTCAATCTGTATGCTGAACAGGACTCCGTGAAGAAGAATATCAGGATTAGAGGACCATTCATAACCACCTGAGATGTGCAGATGATGCAAACCGGCTTGTTGGACGGGATGAGGCCTAGAAGATCAAAGACTGCCATCCTCAGCATGCCTGAGTGTACAGGGAACTCAGATCCTCCTCACAAGTGGACCAGCAGACAACATCCGGATAAATGGAGAAAAGAGTGAAGTTGTCAAGAATTTCGTTTTACCTAGATGCACAGGTCAATGCTCATGGATGCAGTGGTCACGAAATGAAGCAACACAAGACATTAGAAGATCTTCGGCATGTGGCCTATTTAAAGTATTAGCGAACAAAGAGATACAGCTGTGCGTGCTAAGGTGCTCCTGACCCAAACCGTGGTATTTTCAGTCGCCTCAAATGCATGTGAAAGTTGGACAATGAATCGGGAAGAACCGGTGCCTTTGAATTATGGCATTGGTGAAACATGCTGAAAGAACCATGGCTTGTCAGAACAACAACAAACCTGGCTTGGAAGAAGTACTGCCAAATTGCAAGCATGCTGGGCATCTTATCAAGAGGCAAGGGTCCCTGGAGAAGGACATCATGCTTGGTAAGTAGGTCAACGGAAGAGGAAGACGCGCCAGGACGTGAATAAATAGATAGAGTGAGGGCTGCAACAATGGACTCAAACACAACTGTCAGGGAGGTGCGGGACCACCAGTGTTTTGTTTTATTAGACATCGGATTGCTTTCAGTCAGCATTTACTCCATGCTGCCTAACAACAAAAACCAAGGACATCCCCGGGTAGTGTCAACAGTTAACACACTCAGCTGCTTCCCAAAAGGTTGGAGAATCCAGGCAAAAATGCTTTAGCAGAAGAAAGGCCTGGTCGTCTGTTTTGGAAAGATTGCAGCCATGGGAAAACCCATGGAGCATCATTCGACCATGGCACACACACACACAGGGTCGTCAGTTCCATAGCAGTCACAATGGACATAAGATTGACCGATATTTACAATAAAAACAATAGCC
Source organism: Echinops telfairi (assembly GCF_000313985.2). Lineage (NCBI taxonomy): Eukaryota > Metazoa > Chordata > Mammalia > Afrosoricida > Tenrecidae > Echinops > Echinops telfairi. Next base: position 553,993 of record NW_022103908.1, on the reverse strand, counting down.
AGCTTTATAGACTCTGGTAGTTACATGATCGGTTGTCAGTATGAGACTTAAGAGTGAAGGGGTGGAGTTTAGCCTGTCAATCAGGTCGCAGCTTGATGACCTCATTAGGAGGTGTTGAGATAAATAGCTCACTGGAGAAGGGACACGTGCTCACTCCCTGAGAGACATTACTAACGAAGAGCCTACACTGATGGAGCTACACTGATGCAGCCAGAGCCTGGAGCTGGAAGAGCCATGTGGAGACCCACCCCAGTGCTGAGATGCTTCAACCACCACTGGATCCACAAGACTTTCCACCAACTGGCCTGTGATTTTCCTGTATTTGGCGCCATTGCATGTGTTTTGTGAGTTTGAAGAGAAATTTATAGATTGCATTGGACATATGCGCTAATATTGGACTTAGGGACTTGATCTGGAGTGGGCTTGGATGTTTTCCCAATATTTAATTGCTTTTATATAGAAAGCTCTTTTTTATACACGGGTGTCTCTGAATTTGTTTGTCTAGTCAACCCAGACTAACACATAGAGTTTCCTGAACCTGGGTCATGTGCAGTTCATTTTACTCTGGGTAGAGTTGGTAGGTTTCAGAGTAATATCTAGATTATTCTCAGAGAAAATGTTTCTTTTAACTTCCTTTAGAATGATACACAGAAGCAGACGTTAACTGAAGATTCTTTCCCTTTATGCTTGATTCTCCCCGGGGATATACGTGCGCACATATATGTGATTAAAGGAAGATGGCTGTGTAAGCAATCTACCTGGTGTCCTCTCTCCCCTCTGGGTTTAAAACTTAGTTGTCCTTGCCAATTGGATGTTGGTTAGTGGCTTATAAATCAGGTAGGGAGGAAAGAGAAATTACATATGTGAAGAAAGAAATTCATAATAAATACTTGTCCAAACCCATAACTACATTCAATCCCCATTCCTTGGGCGGATAGGACCACACTTTGTAATGATCACAACTATTTTCATATGGAAGTTTCATCATTTCAAAATTCTTGAAAATGACCTTAAGGCTCCCATGTTTCAATTTCATCTGAATCGCAAGACGGAAGCTTGATGGGGCTGGTTTTTTTTTTTATTTCAAAAGAGAAAACAGAAAAAAAAATCCTCAGATGTGTATCTTTAATAGAATTTAATAAGCATTTTACATATATACTTCAAAGATCAAAGCATCCACAGGGTAGGGGAGAACATGATTGCTAAAATGACATCTATAGTTAAAAATGAGGTACCAGCTACAATAGAACTGTAGGGTACATCTCATCCAAAAAATATTTCTACCGCAAACTCTGGTCGGTAAATTTTCCACGTTTTGCGCTTATGGAGGTTGTCCAGTTCATTTCTTGGAAGATAAAGCCTAAGAATAGAGAACAAAATTATATTTTATCTTGAGGCTAACAGTAAAGACATGCTGTTGGGACACCCTAGTTAGAACTTGAAGATTAATCATAATGATAATAATAAAACGACTTGCTTGTTACCGTCTCAGCCTCTTGTCTGTGTCCCAGCTGTCCCTTCCCCTCGCTCCCTGGGGGCCTGCTGGGTGGGGGGGTCACTGAGCTGCCTCAGCTTCACCTCCTAGGGGAGGCAGGCTTTACTACCCTCCAGACCTGATTGCTATACTTTTTAATTTCTACTATGGTTCGTGAGGATGAGACGAAAGTGGGGGTTGCAGACCCATGGCCCACTCCAGACCCACAGCCCGCTGCTGCAGACTCGATTTCAACTCGCAGTCACTCTCTCGGGCGGAGGGGAAGTGCTCCTTAGGGTGAGCGAGGCTGTCCACCTTGACCACAGCAGAAAGCCTGGCCTTTCTCCCTCCCAGCAGCAGTGCCTCACCCTCTGTACCCACAGGGCTTCTCAATGGGGCTCCAGTATAGTTATATTTCAAAATAACTGGAGGATTAAGATGGGTGCGGCCATGGAAAATGGTGACTTGAGGCGTTGGGGGAGGGGGGGGCGTTTCCAGAAATGGGATTTATGGCCATCTGTAAAAGGCTTGTCTGACACCCATGTCTGCTGAAGATGAAGATGTCTGTTGAGTTCTATCAAAGCCATACCTGTGATTTTCTATAAACCGTGTGTGGAACCAGAAGAAAAACGGGCAGTTATCGTAGTACCTAGGAAGATCCTAAAAATACATGGTTAAAAAAGAAAATCAAGATTATGAATTTTTTGTAATAAAATGATACCACAGCTATTCGTACCCAAGTGATTCCAATGCGCCCCACTGCTCATGTTTGTGTCATTAAATACGCAGCCCTGCACCGTTTGCAGCACATACACACAGAATAAAAAGCAGGAAGGGTGTGCTGTTCTTTGGTTGTTTGTATCAAAACTACCAGGGACATTGATTTGTGAGAGGTATTTCGGAGCAGAGGCGCCTGGACTTTTAAAGGGATTCAGATTCAGACAGTGCTCAACAACACCCACCAAATACCTAGCCGACCGGTGCCCCCGGCTACAGGGGCATCCTCCTGTTCTTGCTGCAGCAGATACACTGACGGATTAGCCACGATTGGTGACGAGGATCTACCTAGACAATTTCACAATGCTTTCTTTCCCTCACAGTTCTTGGCAACCGTGAAAGGTGCCCGGGGGTGTGTTCTTTGCCCCCGTGTTTCCACTAAGAGTTTGTGAGAGATTCAGATTGCTCCTTTAGTTAAGGGCCAAACTTCCAAGAGGGGACCCACCCAGGTCACTTGGATCCACCCTTCTATACCCATGAGAGTCTTCCCCCACAGGGAACAAACGAGGGAGGAAGGAGGCCACAGGGAATAAGCTTTTAAATTGACCTACACAGTGATGCAGGCAGTGGTGGCTGATGGTTGGTGGGACAATGAAACCATTGGGGCTTAGAAGCGCGGTCTACACAGACTAATATGCAGGCGTGCATTTAATATGCCTGGCCAGGACAAATCGATACCGCGATACCCTCATAAGATATCAACTGCAGTGTGCAAGGAGGCTCGAAAGAGTTGGCGACAAAACGTGATTAAAAGAGAATGGAACTACCACACACCCTTTCTCAAGCCCCCTTGTATCTTCCAAAGGCAATGGGAAATATTCCCCTTTTTCATCAGCTCAGGAATAAAGGATAAGTACAATTTGGTACCTATAATCAATTCAGAGGAAAGGAGACGCTCCCTCCTTTGAACTTATTTTATCAGTGATGAGGAACAATGTGTTTTGAAGCCACAATACAAATAAACGACCACTGTCATGCACTAAAACATATGCCTGTTCTTTCTTAGCATCTGGGTTTTGAAACTTCTCTCATAATAATTAAGACAAAACCAAACCGATTCATAGCCACCTTATAGGCTGGCTTTAACGCAAGCAGAGTGCTGCGCCTCTTTTCAGGGAGCAGCTGGTGGGGTTAAAAGCTGTCCTTTGGGTTAACAGCTGAGCACTTAACCACTGGGCCACCAGGGCTCCTTATTATTCCACATGGAAATTGTATCAAACCAAATCCGTTGCCATCAAGTTGATCCTGACTCATAATGACCCAAGAGGGTGGACTAGAACTGTCACACGGGGTTTTCGAGGCTGTAAACCTTTGCAGAAGAGGCCTGGCTCATCTTTCCCCCCAGGATTGGCTGACGGGCTTGAATGGCTGACCTTTGGGTTCACAGCTGATCTCTTGACCACTGTGCCACCAGGGCTCCTGTACATTGTGCAGAACTTAGAACACACAGACATTTGAAAATTAAAATGAATGTTTTCTTGGTTGGTGGGTTGGTTGGTTGACTTGGATAAACCTTACTGCTCTACTCTCCCCCTCTGGTTAAAGGTCAGCTCTCTCTTATGCTCCCCCCCTGTTGGGAATCGTAGTCAAGAACGTTCCAGACTCAAGTGCTGCGAAAGACTAGACAGAAAACAAGGCAGAAATTACTTACTGAAGAAGAAAGAAATCTTATTTTCACATCATCATTTAGACTTGGACAGGAGTTTAGTTTAATGATGACTCTGTCCGCTTCAGCATCATGATACATCTGCGAACAAACACACAGAACTCAGAACCATTACCCGAGCTGACCAAGAGACGATACGCATTAGCAATGAAGTCAGTTGTCCCGGCTCCAGGGTCCCTATGATTAACGACATGCTTGTCGTATAGCCTCGTTGCTGCTGGTGTTGCTAGGTGCCTTGAAGTCAAGCTTCAACGTATAGAGACCCCATGGGACAGAGGACTGATCCACAGGGGCATATGCCTAGGCGCTGACCCTTAGAGGACGGAGCCCTGGTGGCATAGTGGTGAAAGGACACAACTGCTAATAACTCAAACAGTCGCCCGGGGCAGTTCTCCGCTGTCCTTGAAGGCTGCTATGAGTTGGAATTGACCCAAGAGCAATTGGTTGGTTGGTTCAGAGTCTTTATGGGAACAGGTTGCCAGGTCTTTCTCCCTCGCGCTGCTGGCGGGGGGGGGGGGGGGGGGGGGGAGGGTGTTGAAGCATCAGTCTTTTAGTTAGCAGCTGAACACTTCACCGTTGTGCCCACCGGGACTCCTTATCGCCTCGTGACCACACGGATATGGAAGGGTTGACCGTCATTTCTGTCAACCTGCTCCCTTGTCATGTCAATGCTTGGAGGTTAACGGGGAGCCCTTCAGAAATAAAGTATTCGTTTTCAACTCGAGGTTAACAAGTACAACTTTGTTGAAGGTGGGTGAGCTGACTGGGGCTTCTTCTTTTGAAATGACACTAAGATCTATTTCAAAGCTGCCATTGACATTCAAAGAGCGATGGTAATGGATGGTGCTGTATCCAACCTCGTGCTTCTTGACAAAGCTAGAGGCCTGGCCCACTGCAGCCTGCCGGATGGAGGGACCAAAGAGAGGTCAGGCTTCTGGAACGAAAGACTTTGAAGCGATACTAACAATATGTTTGCTACTGCTTCACCCTTGGATGACAATGGCGTCCACAAGGAGAAAGGTCTAGCTTGAGCACTGAGAAAAGTAAAGAGGTTTCAGACGGCTGCAGCTGGTGCGTTCAGGGAGCTGTCTACCCAGAGGACACCAGAGTGGTGCATCACCGTGTGCAAGTGAAGACTGGGCTGTTTTGCACTTTGAGGTAGGATCGTAGGAGGTATAGAATGAGGGCATAGGGATTGAGCAAGGCTTGGAAGGATTTGGATGAAGGGAGAGGAGTCAGAAGGCAACCCAATGGAGATACAAGGGGGAGATACTAGGGGGAAATACCAGGAGGAAACACGAGGCAGAAATGAGAGTGTTGTCTTCTAAGTGCCAGGAGGAGCTCAGCCTACGTGGAATAGAGTTTGCTGGTCCAGTTACTGATGGAAATAAGCGTGGCTAGGACAGAGTCAATGAAGCCTGGTGGCTGAGGCATTTATTGGGCTGCTGACTATGAGGTCAGCGGTTCCAGCCCACTAGCCACATTATGGGAGAAAGATGAAGCAATCTGCTCCCATAAAGGTCTACGGTCTCAGAAATGCGCCACCGAGTCCTTATCTCGAGAGCTCAAGAGCCGGGGAAATCAGCACGATGCTGCTGATGAACAAATGTGTCGCATCTCCCAAGTGGCAAGATGGGCTGACAATGACAACATAAGCCATGGCATGTCTGGTGCTTTATGACTCACAAAGCAGGCTCACCAGGGCTTGAGAGCAATCTCTATTTTACAGATAGGACTGTTGCGCCCAAAAGTTGACTGGCTTTGCCCACGGCCATGGAGTTGTCTCTTCTGCTCTATCCTGCAGCTTCTTTACCATGAGCGCAGCCTGTCGGGATGTGGCATCACAGGACTACCAGCGTTTCCCCATGTAACACACCCACATAAACAACACACAGACATACAATGCACATGGCACACACAGGAAAATCACGAGAGGGTGTGGTACAGTTTGTAGAAAACCATACAACACACATTATTTATGTAAAAAGAGATAACATATTGCATTATAGAAGGAGAAAAAGAAGGTAAGAACACCATTGTAGAAATCTAGGCACGAGGCATTTAACAATGTCCAACGTCCATTCCTGAAAAAACACTCGGCAAAATAGGAAATTTCTCAACACGATAAATTCCATATCTGCACAACCAGTGGTCACCATATGACTCAATGGAGAGAAATGGAAAGAATTCCCCTGGCAAATGGGAACCAGCCCAGGATGCCCCTATCACTGCTTGTTCCCAGCGCTGTGCTGGACATCTTAGCCAGAGCTATTACAATCAAAAAGAAATCAAAAGAATCCAGATTGGCAAAGAAGTGAAACTCTGATTATTTGCAGACAAGAGAGGGTCAGACACAGAAAATCCCAAA
>NW_022103908.1:540512-547608 GCF_000313985.2 Echinops telfairi | reverse complement strand
CCTCTCTGACTCTCTCTCCCCCCTCTCCTCTCCAGTCCTCTCTCCCTTGTTCCCTTGCCCTCCTTCCCTTCCCCCTCTCTCCACGTGGACCACCAAGCTGGGCTGAGGTGAGCAATGCTGCCATGTAACGTGTCTGACTGTATTATTGTAATCTCTCTCATGCTCTCGATGACTCTAATATAATACTTGTATATCTCAACCGTACAATTGTGCATTACTGAATCCGAGTAGTAGTAATAGGAGTATTAGCGGTGGGGGCTGGCCCCCCACCTCCCACCGCGCCATCTTTAATTTAATACTACAACAGAGTCAATGATCTGAAGCTCACATCCCCACCTCATTTACAAGAAAAGATGTACAATAAAGAGATAAAAATGTTCAAAGAGAAACCGAGGCATGAGCAGATGAGCTCTTTGGCTGGGCAATGGCAATGGGGGCAGAAAGGATGAGAAAGTGACGAGGGTTCAGGGGCACAACCGACAGGAACTGGGGACCAGATGGATGTAGAGAAGCACAGTGGAGAGGGTTCAAAGGTAAACCCACACTCTCAGGCCCAAGTGGGAGAGGGTTGGTACCATTTGCAGCAGCAGAGGACAACCGCGTGTGAGAGACCTGGGTGTGTTCAATTGTGGTGGTGCTGGGCATAGCATGAATGAAAGAGCAACTGACAGTTCACAGCAGGAAAACCAAGGAGCATCGCGAAGGGCACAGAGTTTGTAGAAACAAGAGCAGAAAGCCCAGGGTCAGGCCTGAGTGAATGGTCTCAATTAGGGGAGGCAGCAAAGAATTTCAAGGATTGCAGCCTTCAGTATAGATTACCACTCAGTGTAAAGAAAACCCAAACGCTCGCCCGTGGAAGCATCATGGTAAATGGAGAAAAGATTGACGTAGACAAGGATGTCCTCTTGCTTGGATCCACAATCAATGCTCATGGAAGGAGCCCTGGAAAACATCAAATGACATGTCACTGGGGCACAGCTGCTGTGCACACGACTTCTTTAAAGTGTTGCAGAGCAAGGCTGTGACCTCAGGGCAACTCAGGGCACCTGACCCAAGCTGTGATGCTTGCAATGGCCTCCTACGCATGTGACCGCTGGACACTGAAGAAAGAAGACCGGCAAACAGTGGTTCTCAACCTTCCTAGCGCTGTGACCCTTTCAGACAGTTCCTCATGTGGTGGTGACCCCGCCTCCCCAACCATAACATTATTTTCATTGCTATTTCATCACTGCAATTGTGCTACTGTGATGAATCGGGCGACCCCTCTGTGAGGGTCACGACCCACAGGTTGAGAACCGCTGCTGCTGTAGAAGACTCAATGTCTTGGGATGTGACGCTGGTGAAGAATATTGAAAGGGCCATCGAGTGCCAAAAGGGCAAACGAGCCTGCTTTGGAACAATCCAGCCTGAGTGCTCCATATAGGCAAGAATGGCGAGACTGCCTCACATACTTCAGACGTGTTGTCAGAGAAGACGGGTCCCTAGAAAGGGACATCCTGGTTGGTAGAGTGGAAGGGTAATGAGGAAGGGGAAGACCCCCAAGGAGATAGATTAACACGGCGGCTGCAATAGCAGCCTCAAACATAACGACGCTGGAGGACGGCGCAGGACCCAGCGGGATTGAGTTCTGATAGGCACGGGTGCCGTGACTCAGAATTCACTCCTACCACCGTCAAGACAGAGCACGGATGCTGCGAAGAGGTTAAAAGGAGAACGAGGGGTAAAAGCCTGAGAAGGAATTTTCACAGTTTACATTTCTCAGGCCCCAGGAAGGGGGCTTGCTTGGTGCTTCGACAACGTCTGTAGCATTTGGCACTTTGTCGATGTTTTAGTAAAATATTGACCACCAGATCCCACGGCTGTGGATAAAGCACTCTCAATCAACCTGCCCTCGCATCCTTTCCCTAATGTTGTCCCACAGAACAGCTGAACTGGAGTCAGCTGGGACGTTGTTTGGTGTACAGGCTCTGGACCCCCATTCTAGATTATTTTCAGAATCATCATACTTTGGGGGGCACAACCTAGGCCTCAGCAGGTTTTTCAAGCTGCTGGGTGATTTTCAAGCACCCTGGAACTGGAGAATCGGTGATCTTGTGACACAAGATAAGATGATCAAAAAGAGAACCCAGCTAAAAATTATCAGAGACACAAATTAAAACTCCTGATTGATTCCGAGAACATGGTTAGCATTTGTGAGGCGGCCAAAGGCTAAGTGTCACTCTGAAAGTACGTTCTAAAAAATGCCTGGAATCCCTCTTTTCAACGAGGTCCATTTGGTTCTGTCTAGCATCAAAACACCCAGTGCCACTAAGTTTAAAGGTAGCCAGAGAGTGACTAGGGTCTCTTGGTGGTGAGACACGGGTTGGCAAGGTCCACACGCCTGTTGGAGATTGAGCTTACACACACACACACACACACACACACACACACACACATACACACAGCCTGGTACTGGTACAATGATAGACACACAGACCAATGGAACAGACTGGAAACCCAGGAGTTGTGCAACCACCTACAAACAACTGATCTTCAACAAAAGGCCCATCTACCTTACATGGAGTCGATGTAGTCTCTGGAACAAATGGTGCTAGCATAATTGGATCTTCATCTGTAGACGATTAAGACAGAGCCCATAGCTCACTCCATGTACAAAAACGAACTCAAGATAAAACCCATACGTAATGAGAAATTAGAGCCAAAACTAAGGGCCATACTGCACAGCACAGATACATTATCAAATATAATGAAGGCACCAGAGCCGGAGACAAAATAGATGATTGAGACATACTGCAAATACGACACTTATGCGCATCATAAGATTTCATCAAAAGAGTGAACAGAGAACCCACAGAGTGGGAATACTTTTGACTAAGGCACACTGGACAAGGGACTAGTTTCTAAAATCTATACAAACCGTAACACCTCAGTAAGGAAAAAACCCAAATAACACAATTTAAAAATAGACAAGAGACACAAATAAACAGTCCACCAAAAATAGCAACCAAATAGCCAGCAACTATATGAAGAACTATTCATGATCAAGAGCCAGCTGGGAGATTTAATCAAAGCAATGATGAGATACCACCTTACAGCAACAATGATGACCAAAATCAACCGCACAGCCGTCACGTGACTTCTGACTCACAGAGCACTCACAGGCAGGGTGGAACTGACCTTGCGTGTTTCCGAGACTGTAACTTTTCATGGAAGTAGAAAGTCTCCTCTTTCTCCTTCAGAGTGTGAGCAGCCCCGATGTATAACCCACCATGCCACCATGTGAAGAAACAGAAAATAACAAATGCTGAGAGGCTGTGGAGAGATTAGAACTGCCATACACAGCCAGTGGGGCTGTGAATATGTACAACCCCTGTGGAAAGCGACCTCAAATAACTGAGAATAGAAATTCCACACGACCCAACCATCCCTCCGCTGCATATATTTTCTGAAGAAGTAAGAGTCATAGCACGAACAGACATAAGCACTCCTGTGTTCATCGGGGCACTGCTCACAATACCAAGAAGATGGACATGGCTCCAATCTCCACCAGAAGAAGAACGGATAGAGAAAGTCTGGTCCACACACCTCGATAGGATATATGGATCGTTAAAAAAAGACAATGCCCTGAAGCACCTCGTGGCATGGATGGACCTGGGGAACATCATGTTGAGTGGAATTAGGGTGGATATTGATGAGACCACTGTTACAAGAAAGCAGCAAAAAGATAAAGACTTTCCTACCAAAGGGACATGCGTTAGAATTTGCCCAAGAGGGAGGCTCAAGGAGGGAAGATAAAGCAAAGAGTTAGAACGAGGGGACAGAGTGGAGACGCAAAGCCCATCTGTAGACAGTTGGACATCCCCTCACAGAAGGGTCACAAGAAAGGGACGAGTCAGCCAGGGTACAGTATGGCACCGACGAAAAACACAACATTCCTCTAGTTCTTTAATGCTCCCTCCCTCCACTATCATGACCCCAGTTCTACCTTACAAATCGGCTAGAGCGGAGCATCTACACTGGTACAGAGAAGAGCTCTTGACACACGGAATGCAGGGCAGATAAACCCCTCAGGAACAGTAATGGGAGTAGTGATACCATGAATACCATACCTAGGTGGAGGGAGAAAGGGGAAACCCATTGCAATGATCGACAGATAACCCCCTCCTCCTGGGATCCAGGGTTAAAAGAAAAAAGGAAAGAGCTAGACTGTTTGTGTGTGTTAAATTGGGCATCGTGCAAGAGAGCCCCTAAGAGGGAGAAGAGAAATCAAGGAGAAAGTGAAGGGCAAACTCTTGGAGGGTTGGATGAGTAGTTTAAACTGAACACAGAGTGTGGGGGGAGGTCAGATGTGCAGGCATTCCCCCCCTGAGGGCAATCAGTTGCCAGACTGCACTGGGCCTGCTCTCTGCTGCTGGAGACAATGGACTACTTCTCTCTGAAGCTTGGGACCATTAGCTTGGTTCCTGTGGGAGGGGTTTACACCCTACTGATAATGGTTCCTATGGAGACCCAGAGACCACCCCCTAGACCACCCTCTCATTGCTGTGTAACCTATAGTGCAGCTCCTCCCTGTGACGTATGTCTACCTGTAATTAGTGGGCTGGCATGCCCCCAAAAGGTATATAGGCATGAGTCAGCAATATAGAGGGCTCAGACTCGGACCTCTCTGACTCTCTCTCCCTCCTCTCCTCTCCAGTCCTCTCTCCCTTGTTCCCTTGCCCTCCTTCCCTTCCCCCTCTCTCCACGTGGACCACCAAGCTGGGCTGAGGTGAGCAATGCTGCCATGTAACGTGTCTGACTGTATTATTGTAATCTCTCTCATGCTCTCGATGACTCTAATATAATACTTGTATATCTCAACCGTACAATTGTGCATTACTGAATCCGAGTAGTAGTAATAGGAGTATTAGCGGTGGGGGCTGGCCCCCCACCTCCCACCGCGCCATCTTTAATTTAATACTACAACAGAGTCAATGATCTGAAGCTCACATCCCCACCTCATTTACAAGAAAAGATGTACAATAAAGAGATAAAAATGTTCAAAGAGAAACCGAGGCATGAGCAGATGAGCTCTTTGGCTGGGCAATGGCAATGGGGGCAGAAAGGATGAGAAAGTGACGAGGGTTCAGGGGCACAACCGACAGGAACTGGGGACCAGATGGATGTAGAGAAGCACAGTGGAGAGGGTTCAAAGGTAAACCCACACTCTCAGGCCCAAGTGGGAGAGGGTTGGTACCATTTGCAGCAGCAGAGGACAACCGCGTGTGAGAGACCTGGGTGTGTTCAATTGTGGTGGTGCTGGGCATAGCATGAATGAAAGAGCAACTGACAGTTCACAGCAGGAAAACCAAGGAGCATCGCGAAGGGCACAGAGTTTGTAGAAACAAGAGCAGAAAGCCCAGGGTCAGGCCTGAGTGAATGGTCTCAATTAGGGGAGGCAGCAAAGAATTTCAAGGATTGCAGCCTTCAGTATAGATTACCACTCAGTGTAAAGAAAACCCAAACGCTCGCCCGTGGAAGCATCATGGTAAATGGAGAAAAGATTGACGTAGACAAGGATGTCCTCTTGCTTGGATCCACAATCAATGCTCATGGAAGGAGCCCTGGAAAACATCAAATGACATGTCACTGGGGCACAGCTGCTGTGCACACGACTTCTTTAAAGTGTTGCAGAGCAAGGCTGTGACCTCAGGGCAACTCAGGGCACCTGACCCAAGCTGTGATGCTTGCAATGGCCTCCTACGCATGTGACCGCTGGACACTGAAGAAAGAAGACCGGCAAACAGTGGTTCTCAACCTTCCTAGCGCTGTGACCCTTTCAGACAGTTCCTCATGTGGTGGTGACCCCGCCTCCCCAACCATAACATTATTTTCATTGCTATTTCATCACTGCAATTGTGCTACTGTGATGAATCGGGCGACCCCTCTGTGAGGGTCACGACCCACAGGTTGAGAACCGCTGCTGCTGTAGAAGACTCAATGTCTTGGGATGTGACGCTGGTGAAGAATATTGAAAGGGCCATCGAGTGCCAAAAGGGCAAACGAGCCTGCTTTGGAACAATCCAGCCTGAGTGCTCCATATAGGCAAGAATGGCGAGACTGCCTCACATACTTCAGACGTGTTGTCAGAGAAGACGGGTCCCTAGAAAGGGACATCCTGGTTGGTAGAGTGGAAGGGTAATGAGGAAGGGGAAGACCCCCAAGGAGATAGATTAACACGGCGGCTGCAATAGCAGCCTCAAACATAACGACGCTGGAGGACGGCGCAGGACCCAGCGGGATTGAGTTCTGATAGGCACGGGTGCCGTGACTCAGAATTCACTCCTACCACCGTCAAGACAGAGCACGGATGCTGCGAAGAGGTTAAAAGGAGAACGAGGGGTAAAAGCCTGAGAAGGAATTTTCACAGTTTACATTTCTCAGGCCCCAGGAAGGGGGCTTGCTTGGTGCTTCGACAACGTCTGTAGCATTTGGCACTTTGTCGATGTTTTAGTAAAATATTGACCACCAGATCCCACGGCTGTGGATAAAGCACTCTCAATCAACCTGCCCTCGCATCCTTTCCCTAATGTTGTCCCACAGAACAGCTGAACTGGAGTCAGCTGGGACGTTGTTTGGTGTACAGGCTCTGGACCCCCATTCTAGATTATTTTCAGAATCATCATACTTTGGGGGGCACAACCTAGGCCTCAGCAGGTTTTTCAAGCTGCTGGGTGATTTTCAAGCACCCTGGAACTGGAGAATCGGTGATCTTGTGACACAAGATAAGATGATCAAAAAGAGAACCCAGCTAAAAATTATCAGAGACACAAATTAAAACTCCTGATTGATTCCGAGAACATGGTTAGCATTTGTGAGGCGGCCAAAGGCTAAGTGTCACTCTGAAAGTACGTTCTAAAAAATGCCTGGAATCCCTCTTTTCAACGAGGTCCATTTGGTTCTGTCTAGCATCAAAACACCCAGTGCCACTAAGTTTAAAGGTAGCCAGAGAGTGACTAGGGTCTCTTGGTGGTGAGACACGGGTTGGCAAGGTCCACACGCCTGTTGGAGATTGAGCTTACACACACACACACACACACACACACACACACACACA
>NW_022103908.1:536045-540220 GCF_000313985.2 Echinops telfairi | reverse complement strand
AATTGTTTTAAATCGTTTTATTAGGGGCTCTTACAACTCTTACCACAATCCATACACACATCAATTGTGTAAAGCACATTTGTACATTCATTGCCCTCATCATTCTCAAAACATTTACTCTCCACTTAAGCCCCTGGCATCAGCTCATTTTTCCCCTCCCTCCCCGCTCCCCCTTCCCTCATGAACCCTTGATAATTTATAAGTTATTATTTTGTCATATCTTGTCCGTCCTGTCTGTTGTCTCCCTTCATCCACTTTTCTATTGTCTGTCCCCCAGGGAGGAGCTCACATGTAGATCCTTGTAATCTGTTCCCCCTTTCCAACCCACTCTCCCTCTACGCTCCCAGTATCGCCACTCACACCACTGGTCCTGAAAGGATCATTGCCCTGGGTTCCCAGGGAACTTTCTGTATTTCTAAGAAAGCGATGACTTTGCCAGTTAGCATGTGTCAGCCTTTGATTGTTTCCTTTTTGCACATACTTTGTGTTTGAGAGCCAAGGCCCCCAAAGCCAAGTCCGTGTCTAAGATGAAAATGTGTAAGGTGATGGGTGATGGGTGGAGGGCAGGACCCATAACCCAGCTTCAAAAACTTCGAATCTCATCCCTTGACCTGTGGTGCGGCGAGGGGAGGGGAGGGAGGTGATTGGCAATCCTTCTGACAGAGATGTGACCACCAGGCTGCCATCCTCTTATGTCTTGGTTTGAAAGACGTAACAGAGGCAGCTGCCAAGTCAACTCCGACTCCTGATGGCCCCGTGGGCGTCACAGACCTGCGCCCCTAGCCTTTCCCCTGACGCTTATGAACTACTTTCCTTGGTTTACAAAACACACAGTCCTTTTGGATAGCTACTGTCATATCAACCCCTGAAAAAAATTTTTATTGGCAACAGTTTTATTGGCATCTAATTCACACATCATACAATCCAATTCTTCAGGCACTTCAGGATGACTTGTACAATCATTTCCATAATCCCTTTGAGAACATTTTCTTCATTCCTGGGTGCACCGTTATTAGCTCCCCGTTTCCCCCCAAACTTCCCTTGCCTTACCCCCAAAGGAACCATTCATCCCGCTACTGTCTCTACCGTTTTCACCGCTCTTGGATTTCATATACAGAACATCGGTAAGACAAACAAAAACAAGAAGAACAAAGTGAAACAGATAAAAACCTCAAACAAACAGCAAGCAGAGAATCTTAGAAACGAGAACAAATTTAAATGGATTATAAATCCCCAGCATCGTTACTGGCTGGTTTTTTGGTTTTTCCACAAATAGATGACCAGGACTTTCTTCTAAGGTGCCTCTGGGTGGACTAAAACTTCCAGTATGGGGTTCACAGCCAAGAAAGTTAATCATCCGCTTGGTCCCCTTGCTGTCTAGTTGACAGCCGCTCCTGACGACGCCCTGAATCACAAAGTAGAGCCGAACTCCACAGAACTGCAGAGAGCAGATCACCACGTCTTTATCAGCCTTTTAGTCAGCAGCAAAGCCCATGAATCGTTTGTGCCGCAGGACCCACTTCTACGACTCTCTAGATTCCTCACACTCCGGTTTAAGTCCGGTTCCCAACACTCCCTCTCTGGGAATGCCCGTCAAGCTGCCCAGTGATTTAGCATTTGCCAGCCAGTGGTTTCCTCTTGCCCCTTTTTCTTTACTTTTTTAATAAACCATTTTATTGGGGGCTCTTACAACTCTTAAAACAATCCATACATCAATTGTATCATGCACATATGTATATATGTTGTCATCATCCTTTTCAAAACATTTTCTTTCTACTGGAGTCCTTGATATCAGCTCTTCCCCTCCTCCCCCACCACCACACCCTCATGGACCCCTGATAAATTACATTTTCATATCTTACACCGTACACTGTCTTCCTTCACCCACATTTCTGTTGTTCATCCCCCTGGTGGAGTGGAGTGGTTATATGTCCATCACTATAGTCGGTTCCCCATTTTCCCCCTATCCTCATGGTATCACAATTCCCATTATTGTTCCTGAGGGTTTTATTGGTCCTGGATTCCATGTGTCAAGAGCTCTCATCTGTACCAATGCACATGCTCTGGTCTAGTCAGATTTTAAGGTAGAACTGGGGTCATGAGTTAGGGGTGGTAGTGGGAAGCATTAAAGAACCAGAGGCATGGTGTGTGTTTTGTTGGTGCTGTGCTGCATCCTGGCTATCTTGCTCTTTCCTTGCGACCCTTCTGTGAGGCCATGTCCAATTATCTATGGATGGGCTTTGGGTCTCCACTCCAACCCCCATAATTTGCATCGGTATATTTGGTTCTTTTGGGGTCTTCTGATGCCTGATACCTGAGCCCATCAAACACCTCATGATCGCACAGGCTGGTGTGCTTCTTCCATGTGGGCTTTTTGCTTCCCTGCTAGATGGCCGCTTGTTTTTAACTTCAAGCCTTTAAGGCCCCAGATGCTAGATCTTCTAATAGTCGTCTTGCCCCCTTTTCAATTCACATCTTCTAGTATTTCTTCACAGGACTGTATTCTCAACCTCTGATTTTTAGTCCTTTCCTTTTAAACTTTGTATAGTTCGTCTAAATGTTGAGGTACAGGAGGCTAAAACAAATACCCTAATAAAGTCCTAAGCGAATCATTTTTCATGGCCCATCCCATCACTGTGTGGTTTTCCTCTTAATTTTGTTTTCACTAAGGGCTCCCATGCTCGGGTTCTCCACAAAAGGGTTGGAGGTTTGCATCCAATCTTGGAAACAAAAGTTCTGGTGAACTACCGCCTGAAACCAACCTTTGAAAACCCTCTGGGGTGGTGTTTACTCTCACACACATGGGGTCCCTACAATCTGATTTCTAATCAAACTAAACACCCAACCCCCCTGCTATGGAGTGAGCCCATAGAGTAGGATAGGCCCGTGGAGTTACACAAGCAGACTGCCTCAGCTGGTGGGATCAAGCTGCTGACCTTTTGGTTAGCAGCCCATCGTTAATAAGCCTTCCTCTAACCCTGACGCCACATGCTCATCATGTAATCCAGCCTCCTCTCTGAGTATGTGCTCAGCACACGCATTAGGCATGGTGACGTGAGACAACCATGATACACACCCATCCTGATTTTAAACCATGCGGCACGTCTTTGTTCTAGTCACACAACCACCTCTTGATCCATCTACCACTTCCTCATGAGCACAATGAAGTGTTCTGGAATTCCCATTCTTCTCAAGCTATCCAGTTTATGATCCGCACAGGAAAATGACTTTGCCTAGTCCATGAAACACAAGTAAACATCTTGTATTCTCTGCTTTCAGCTAAGATCCATCAGCAATTATATCCCTTATCCCAAATGCTCTTCTGAATTCATCTTGACTCTCTGACAGCTCCTGATCAATGCACTGCTACAACCATTGTTAAACGATCTTCAGCAAAATCTTACTTGCGTGTGATATTAATGATATTGTTCTATAGTTGGAGCATTTTGTTGGGTCACCTTTCTTTGGAATGGATACAGATATGGATCTCTTCCAATCAGTTGGCCAAGTACCTGTCTTCCAAATTTCCTGGCATAGACGAGTAAGGGCTTCCAGTGCTTTTTCAGTTTGCCGAAACACTCCAATAGGTATTCCATCATTCTCTGGAGCTTCAGCTCCTTCCTCCAATACCACTGCTTCTCGATCATATGCTACCTCCTGAGAAGGTTACATGTTGAATAGTTCTTTTTGGTACAGTGGTCCTCTGTGTTCTTTCCATCTTCTTTGGATGCTTCCTGCATCATTCAATAGATTGCCCATAAAATCTTTCTTTTCTTTTTTTGTCATTTTATTGGGGGCTCGTACAATTCTTATCACAATCCATCCATCGTGTCAAGCACATATGTACATTTGTTGCCATCATTATTCTCAAAACATTTGCCTTCTACTTGAGCCCTTAATATCGACTGCTCATTTCCCCCCCTCCCCACTCCCCACTCCCTCATGAACCCTCCATAATTCATAAATTATTATTTTGTCATATGTTAAACTGTCCGACGTCTCCCCCTACCCTCTTCTCTGCTGTCCATCCCCCAGGGAGGAGGCTATGCATAGATTCTTGTAATCGGTTCCCCCTTTCTACCCCACATTCCCTCCACACTCCAGGCATCGCCACTCTCACCACTGGTCCTGAAGGAGTAATCTGTCCTGGATTCCCTGTGTTTCCAGTTGCTATC
>NW_022103908.1:527222-534929 GCF_000313985.2 Echinops telfairi | reverse complement strand
CTCTTTACCCCCCCCTCCCCCTCTCCTGTGTCCCCCTGGAACCATTTTGCCTCCAGACTATTCATCCAGTCTATCTTATATAGATAGATCTGTAGAGATAGTAATATGCACCAAAATCAAGCCATAGCAAGATAGTCAAAGAGTCATAAAATCTTTCAGCATTGCAACGAGGCGCTTGAATTTTTTCTTCAGCTCTTTCAGTTGAAGATGTGCTGAGTGTGGACTTCCTTTTTGGTTTTCTAACTCTAGGTCTTTGCACATTTCATTATAATATTTGTCCTTTCGAACTGACCTTGGAAATTTTTAAAAACTCATTTTATTGGGGGCTGTAAACTCATCACAATCCATCCATACATACACTGTCTCAAGCACATTTGTACATATGTTGCCTCATCGTTTTCAAAGCATTTTCCTTCTACTTGAGTCCTTGGTATCACCTCCTCATTTTTACCCTCCCTCCCTCCCTCATGAACGCTTGGTAATTTGTAAATTACTATTATTTTTTTCATGTCTTGCACTGTCTGACAGTGTATATGTATATGCCTGTATTTAGACCTCTATAAATGCCCTTTGCCTCCTAGTTCTTTCCTCTATTTGCCCTTGGAAATTTTCTGTTCAGCTCTTTTACTTGGGCATTTCTTCCATATGCCTTAGCTACTCTATGATTAGGAGCAAATTTTAGGGTCTCTTATGACATCGTTTTGGTCTTTTCTCTCATTCTTGTCTTTCTAATGACTTCTTGCTTTCCTCATGAATGATGATCTTGCTGTCATCCCACAGCTCATCGCATCTTCTGACACTAGTGTTCAATGCAACAAATCTGTTCTTGAAATTCAGGTGGGTTATAATTAAAGTCATACTTTGGCTCTAGTGGACCTGTTTCGATTTTTTCCCAGCGTTAACCTGGATTTACATATGAGAAGTTGATGGTCTGTTCCACAGCCAGTCCAGACCCTCTGAGCTGCTGATACTGAGTTTCTCCATTGTCTGGAGAATGCAGTCAATTTGATTTCCCAGCATCCCATCTGGATAAGATCACCCATATAGTTGCTGTTTCTGTTGTTGAAAAGGGTATTTGCTATGAAGAAGTCACTGGTCTTGCACAATTCTATCATGGGATCTCAAGTTTCATTTCTATCACCCTAGAAATATCCATATTTTCCAACTACCATTCATTCCTCTTTTGCATTCCAATCACCAAAATTATTAATGCATCTCAATTTAATGTTTGATCAATTATCGACTGAATACATTGGTATAACTCATTAATTTCTTCATCATTAGCTTTGGTGGTTGGTGTATCAATGTAAACAATAGCTGTATTGATTGACTTTCCTTGAAAAAGATAGATATACTATTATCACAGGCAGTATTGTACTTCAAGATAGACCTTGAAATTTCTTTTTGGATGATAAATGCAACCCTATTCCTCTTGATTGTGCCATTGCCAGCATAGTAAAACATTTGATTTTCTGATTAAGATGGTCAATACCAGTTCATTTCAGCTCTCTAAGGCATAGGATCTTAATCTGCATGTGTTCCATTTCATTTTTGACAACTTCCAATTTTCCCAGATTCATACTTTGTACATCCAAGTTCTGATTATTAATTGGTGTTTGCACCTGTTTCTTCTAAGAAGAATATGTATGCACACATGTATGTATAAGGGGATGCCCCCCCCCCACACACACAAAAAAACCAACAACACCGTAATTGCACTGGGTGGAGCAGAGCTTTGAATCAAGAAACTCACTCTGAGTTAGTGCACGCAGTGGTGTCACCTGGGAAGTTTCTCTCTGGTCACAGTTAAGTTTTTCATAAAAGTATTTTCACTTGAACCTCATTTTTTGTGATAGCCAATTTAAGAGAACAGCGAATGGCTGTGAAATTTTATTTCCTGTTTAGAAAAACTGCCACGGTAACTCTTGTGAAGTTGAACACAGCTGACAAGGAGAGCGCTGTGGGAAAAACTCAAGTGTAAAAGTGTTTTCTTATTTCAAAGAAGGTGAAATGTCAATTGATGACAAACCTCCCTCTGGATGGCCATCAACTTCTCAAACAGATGACAAGGTAGACTTGTAGTGCATTTGGAGTTGGTTCAACCGGGTCAGACTGTTAATCAAGCTTTCTATTTAGAGGTTCCGAAAAGATTGTGTAACTGCACGCAACAAAAGAAGTCTGATTTGTGGAAAACAGGGGATTAGTTTTACCACCACAACAAGTACCTGTTCACGCAGCCATCTCGGTGCACAAGTTTTTGGCAAAAAACAACATGCCTCTCTTGCCCCACACACCAGACTCACCTGGCCTCTCTCTGTTTGACTTCTTTTTGTTTCTGTGAAAGAGGGCCATGAAAGGACAGAGATTTCAAGGGATAAAAGAGGTGAAGAAAAAAACGAAGGAGGTGCTGTCAGCCATCCAAAGACATGAGTTTGAAAAATGTTTCCAAGAATGGAATTGCAGATTTGACAAATGTATTAAGTGTAATAGAGAGTACTTTGAAGATGATAAGGTGGTTTTGTAAAAAAAAAAAAAACAACGAAGAAAGCTGATTGGTGCCCAGCTATCAAAAAGTATAGCATCTGGGGTCTCAAAGGCTTGAAGGTAATCAAGCGGCCATCAAGTTCAGAAACAACAAAGCCCACATGGAGGAAGCACGCTAGCCTATGCGATCACGAGGTGTTGAAGGGATCAGGTATCAGGCATCATCAGAACAAAAAATCTTACCATAGTCAATGATGGGGGGAGTGCGGAGTGGAGACCCAAAGCCCATTAACAGGCTACTGGAGATCCCCTTGCAGAGGGGTCTCGGGGAGGAGACGAGCCAGTCAGGGTGCGATGTAGCAATGATGAAAAATACAACTTTCCTCTAGTTCCTAAATGCTTCCTCCCTGCCCCCACTATCATGATCCAAATTCAACCTTGCAAGTCTGGCTGGACCAGAGGATATACACTGGTACATATAGGAACTGGAAACACAGGGAATCCAGGGCGGATGATCCCTTCAGGACCAGTGATGTGAGTGGCGATACAGGGAGGGTAGACAGAGAGTGGGTTGGAAAGAGGCAACCGATTACAAGGATCTACATGTGACCTCCTCCCTGGGGGACAGACAACAGAAAAGTGGGTGAAGGGAGACGTCGGACAGGGAAAGATATGACAAAATAATAATTTATAAATTATCAAAGGCTCATAAGGGAGGTGGGAGCGGAGAGGGAGGGGACAAATGAGGAGCTGATGCCAGGGGCTTAAGTGGAGAGGAAATGTTTTGAGAATGATGAGGGCAATGAATGTACACATGTGCTTTACACAACTGATGTATGTATGGATTGTGGTAAGAGTTGTATGAGCCACAAATAAAATGATTTAAAAAAATTTTTTTTAAACAAATTATACAGCTTTGAAAAAAAATCCGTTTTGGGGGGTACCCTCGTGTGTCTATGCACGTACACACAAATGTGAACACATACTATTTCCTTTTTTAGTTTAACAGAAATGGTTGCCTACCACAGCGTTACTCTGTAGCTTGCTTTATTTTTACCTATGCCACAGATTTCAGTTAGCTCATTAATGAAGAAATCAGGCAAATGTTACAATTGGTTCAAAGAATTCAAAGTATCACACATATTGGGTCTATAGACTGAGGAACAAAGAAATGAATTTACAAAGAGATGGTCACATTAATCAATATTCCACTGCATCGCACTGGAGGCAACTAATTTGCATTGATATGGACACATATAGTGTGCACCACTCTCAGTATTCTATAACCTGCAGAGTTGTAAAATAGCTCAAAGATGAGGAAGGGGTGGGGGGAGCCCCCAGGAGTGCATCAGACAAGATCCTGCATCGTTCACACTTTCCCCTCAGTCTCTGTACCTCGCATCTGCTGTGATTCTAAGAGCCCCAAGGCAAGAAGAGTTTTCTAACAGGCCTGGTGATTGACGGAGGTGTGGTGACGGTCTTACAGGCACCGAGGAGTTTGCTTTGCAAGTTTTCAACGCATGCAGTGTTGAGCAGCTGCTAAAGTCACAAGCTCAACTTCTGTCTGCAGGTCTTCGTAAGGAATCTCTCAGGTAGGACTTTTTAAAGCCTTTGTTTTTAAATCAGGCAGCACTGCTCTATCACAGAGAGCAGGGCTCCTCGCTCCTCACAATAGTTGGCGCTGGTCTGCGGTGTCAGAAACCAGGCCTAGGAAGCTCTCCACCAGATGGCACTTGCTAGCAGCCAACAACTCACTGCCATCAAGTGGATCCCGGTCCATTATGACCCGAGAGGTCAGAGTCGAACTGCCCACTTGGGTTTCCAAGGTTGTCGATCTTGACGGATCCAGGTGACTTCCTCTTCCTTCCTCCCGTAAAGGTGCTGGTGCTTTCCCTCTGCTGACTGTGCAGTGAGCCGCCCAGTGGGTGAGAAACTACATCACCAGGGCTTCTCCTGCAGCACGGATAGATGTGGGTGAGAGCCTCGCTCCTCTAGACCTGCCCCTGAAAGACTTAGCTCCACAGTGTCTTCACGGGGCTCAAGCAAAGTCCAAGAGAGTCTTCACAGAGAAATCACTATCTTAAGATATGCTATCAGATGGAGACAACATAATTCTAGAACTTGCTAAAAACATTTTTTTAAAGAAAGAAATCGTTTTATTGGGGGCTTTCATAGCTCTTATAACAATCAATTGTATCAAGCACAGTTGCACCTATCTTGCCTTCATCATTAAAAAAAATCATTTTATGGAGAGCTCTTACAATGCTTATTACAATCCATACATCAAATGTTCAGGCATACCTGTACATAGGTTGCCATCATTCTTTTCTAGACAGTTACTTTCTACTGAGCCCTTGGTATCAGTTCCTCTTTTTTCCTCCCTCCTCCACCATCACCCTGGTGACCCCTTGATAGATTATTAAATTATTATTTCCATGTCTCACACCGACCACTGTCTCCCTTCAGCCATGGTTCAAATTATTTTCTTTCTGCTTGAGCCCTTGGTATCAGTTCCTTTTCCCCCACCTTCCCACACTTGTAGGCCCACGTTAAATTATAAATTATTATTATTTTCATATCTTACACCGCCCACTGTCTCCCTTTGTCCACGTTATTTTTGTTTGTCCCCCTGAGGAGGGAGGATTGTGTATCATTGTCAATGATTCCTTGTTGCTCTCCTTCCCTCCCCCTTCTCCCCGCCCCAGCTTCCCCTACCCTCATGGTATCACTACTCCCATTGCTGTTCCTGAGGGGTTTATCTGTCCTGGACTCTGAATGTCAAGAGCTCTTATTTGTACCAGTGTACATGCTCCCGTCTAGCTAGATTTGTAGGTAGAACTGAGGTCATGATAGTGGGGAAAGGGCGTGGGGAGGAAGCATTAAAGAACTAGAGGAATGTTGTGTGTTCCATTGGTGCTGTGACCTTCTGTGAGGGGATGTCCAATTGTTTACAGATGGGTTTTGGGTCTCCACTCTGACCCCATTATTTGCACCAGTATATTTGTTTGTTTGGGGTCTTCTGATGCCTAATACCTTATCCTGTCAACACCTCATGATCACACAGGCTGGTGTGCTTCTTCCACGTGGGTTTTGTTGCTTTCCTGCTAGGTGGCCACTTGTTTAGCTTCAAACCTTTAAGACTCCAGACGCTATAGCTTTTCATTGCCGGGCACCATCAGCTTACATCACCACATTTGCTTATGCACCCATTTTGACTTCAGGGATTGATCATGCAGGGAAGGTGAGCCTCACAGGATGCCAGGTTGTTAGAACAAAGAGTTCTTGCACTGAGGGAGTACTAGAGTAGAAACTCAATGCTGGTCTACTACCTTAATGCTTAACCTTTAAATATATGTACATGGACCTATCTCCCTATTCTTATATATTAATATATTTACATATGCGCATGCCTAAATTTGTCTCTATAAATGTCTTTTGCCTCCTAGTTCTCTCTATTTCTTTTTACTTTCTTCCTGTCCTACTATCATGTTCTGAAAACATTTTTAAGCGTAGAGTTTTGAGAAATGATCTCCACTGGCATTGTTCATGGCATGAAAACTCCAGGAAACGAAGAGGCCTGGCATGAATGCCTGTCTGTGTGGAAGAGCAAATACAAAGGTTTGTGTAGATGCTGTCATTCCCACTGGTGACAAAGAGGAAACTGAGGCAGTACACGGAGGGCCGGCACACCACCCTGCTGGTGCCTCATGCAGCCTGTTTAAGTATCTTTGTGGTTGAGATTGCCCCAACATCAGGCTGTGTTACCTCTCCCCCGGCGGCATAAAGGCCCTTTTGCTGGGGCTTGCCAACTGTGGACAGGAACGGGGTCAGGGACAGGGGCAGGGCCCCGCCCCCACATATCCCACTGCCATCCGAGCCTGGCGGGGATCTGACACATGGGGGTACTGAATGAGATCAGCCATTAGCCACTACAGCCCTGTCCCTCTTGGCTCGCTCGTGTCCCGGGAAGAGCCACTCGGGGTGCTGCCATCTCCAGTCTTTTCATAAGCAGTTGCTCCCTACTATGCGCAGGCGCTGTTTCAGGGGTGGCCCGCACAATATCTGGCTGAAAATCTGGGCCACAGGTTCCCCCATGAATTTGGCCTATGGAGACCTTTATCAAAACGCACAGTATCCGGCGCCCACCCCGGCAGTTGAAACCTTCCGTACTCGAGCGCATGACACAGGATAAAGCGCAGGCATCTGCTTTCGTAGTCGTCCCTCCCCCAGCCCCACCCCGGAATGCGCCAGTACTGCTCCCCACCAGGGGTGGCATTGCCCACTTTGGGAAACACCGGACTTGACCAATGTTTCCTACAGAACCAGTGCCAGGGCGTTCCAGGTTGCTTGGGGAAGCCAGACATGTAGTCACCCATCCCAATATCTCACCACCGCCAAGAGGCATTTGTAAAAAGAACATCTGGGTGACAAATAACACTTCATGCATGTGCAGCTCGGATGTTTAAGACCTCTGGAGGAGACACTTAGGGAGAAAGGCTTGCGGGTGGGGGCAGGAGGGGAAAGAGAGGAGCAGAGAGGTGTCACTGGAAATGGCCTGGGGCCTGAGGAGCCGGCCTCCCCCTTCCCCCCACCTCCGGGAGCCATACCGTTCAGGTAAGTGTGAGAAAGCAGTAGCCTTGAAGGGGCACAGGCCCTGCCTGTGTCCTCTGTCCGAGGCTCCGCCTGGGAAGTCCAGTCTCAGTGAGGCCAGAAGGGCCGTGAGATGAGGAAAGGGAGGAAGGAGGGAGTGGAGCCACCAGAAGATGGCCACTGAGGCCACTGAGGCGGGGGGCAGTGGGGGTGGGTGGGGGAGGGGTTGGAAAGGTAGCAGGTGAGGGGGCATGCGCAGACAGACCTGAGCTGGCACCGTCTGTGCAGACAGCTATGAACAAAGCCCCCCACACACCCCCACTGCCCAATTCTTCCAAGCACTCACTCACCATGAATGGCATGAATCACAATGCTTTTTATGAAGAGGCTGTTTTCCGGAGGAAGAGCCCCATGGTAGTCATGTTTCACTTTGGCAAAATAGCCCACATATCGACTCTGAAAAACAAAAGAAGCCACAAGCGACAGGGAGATGAAGTGGCAGAAGTCTGCGGTCCTAAGAACAGACCACGAACAAAACCACGTTTTTAACATAGAGCTGGTTCCAGATAGTAATTCAGGAAGGAAAGGTTTACCAGGTTCCCATTTGGATGCATGCTGTCTCACAGCTACTGG
>NW_022103908.1:525565-527119 GCF_000313985.2 Echinops telfairi | reverse complement strand
TGCTTGTACGTTGTTCCTGGGTGAGCGGGCAGCTAACTAGGGAGCAAACCACAGGAGGCCACGGCAACACAGCTACCGCAACGGGGCCCATGGCCCATGGCCCATTTGGGACGAGCTCTATGGTGACTGGGCTAAGGGACAGTTGGTGGGGGGGGGGTTGGTGGCCATGTGCAGTGGCCTCCAGCATTGTGCATAGGGAAGAGTTTTGTGCAGATTCAAAAAGATGACCTCAGGAGTCACTGGCAGGCGCCATGTCACTCTCTGCCTGTCCCCTCCAGCCGCGACTTGTGCACTTTCCAGTTTCCAAACTGTTTGTGCAAGGAGGCCCTGGAATCCCCTCAGCCCGCCCTGTGGCCGGCCGCTCCCCAGGCCTCCCCTGGAACCTGCCTTCTCCCCTCCAGACACAGAATCTGTCGGACGTCCGCATCCACAGGCTCTCCTAAGGGGCTAGTCAGGCGACAGGCGCAGTAGGGCATGCAGCATGGTTCTAGCCTTCCCACGGGGCAAGGCCAGAAAATGCAGGTCTCTAAGAACTACCATCCCAGACAAACGAACTTCCAGGAGGACCTGGCCAAGGCAGCTCGAGAGCCTGAGACTGCGCCGTGGCCTTGACCCCCAGCGACTCAGTAGAGATGCGGTGGTAACCTGTGCTTCTGCTCTGACTCATGCTGACAGGAAGCTGCGCATGCCCCCCCCCAAAGAAACAATGGAGGGGAGATGGACAGAAGGTTCACTGAAGGAGCTCCACATGACAGCCCTTCCTTGGCTCCTGGCAGCAGACTTCCCACTTCCCACTAGAACGTTGTATCACCACCCTCCTCTACGTCTCTCAAGCTGCTTTCCTGTCCTCTGCCTTGTCCCACAGCCCCAGACCTGAAGAATGTACTACAGCAGGTCTGTGGAGCAAGGACTCCCTACGAACAAAGTAGGAGGTTCTAGACTACTTTGCAATGCAGAAAAAGGGGGAAGATGTGGTTTTGTGCACTTCAAGGGAGATACAGACAGTCACTTCACATAACTAAGAAATGCTGGTAGGTGACTTAAGTCCCTAAACGAAACAGAAAGTTGCTCTGTGAGCTGGAGCCAGAGACTCCTTCAGGCTGTTGTAGGCACAGTGGGTGAGTATGCAGCGCAGACAGGCTCAGGGGCACTGACAAGCGGAACCAGTGTGTTAAGATTGAGACCCCAAACCCATCTGTAGGCAATAGGGCAGTCCCTCACAGAAGGGGCGCAAGAAAGGGATGAGTCAACCAGGGCGCAGTCTAGCACCAATAAAATGCACACTATTCCTCTGGTTCTTTGAGGCTTCCTCGCCCCCCACTATCGTGACCCCAGTCCTGCCTTTCAGTTCTGGCTAGACTGGTGCATGTACACTGCTACAGAAAAGAGCTCTCGACACACGGAATCCAGGTCAGATAGATCCCTCAGGTACAGAAATGGGAATAGGGATACCAGGAGGGTAGGGGAAAGGTGGGGGGGAAGAGGGGAGAAAGGGGGAACCGATCTCAATGATCGATGCATTCACACACACACACACACACACACACACACACA
>NW_022103908.1:506356-524465 GCF_000313985.2 Echinops telfairi | reverse complement strand
AAATGTTTTAGACATAATGATGGCAACATATGTACAAATGTGCTTGATACAATCGATGTATGGAATGTTATAAGGGCTGTAAAAGGCCCCGCAGTAAAATGATCTTTGAAAAAAATAGATAAATATAAAATCTGTTTGAAGATAATTATGGAAATATAAACACGAACTGGACATTAGATATGAAGATGTTATTAGGTATACTATGTTTAGGTGTAATATGTGGTCTTAAGGCTTTGCTTTTAGGAGTCTTTACCTTAGACGTCGTGCTGAGCTGCATGGGGTGTAAAATGATATGATAACTAAGATTTGTCTCAGAAGAATTCCGATTTCGGGGCTGGGGCAGGGTGGTGGTGGTGGAGAGAGGAGGTGGGGATGGGGTGAAATGACCGTGGAGGCTGCCCGGTGAGTGTACAAGGGCTGATGACAAGATCCGCTTGACTTTACTCTGCTTGAAAATCTCCATGATAAAACATCTTTTAAGAAGGTATTTCACGCCGGGGGCTTAAGTGGAGAGCATGTGTTTTGAGAATGATGAGGGCAATGAATGTACAAATGTGTTTTACACAAATGATGTATGTATGGATTGTGATAAGAGTTGTATGAGCCCCTAATAAAACGATTTAAAAAAAAGAAGGTATTTCACATTGGGATGAAAAGATGATGGAATTTCCCGAACATTTCTAGAAGCCCCTTCGAATATGAACAAGTGCAACGGTGTCTGGTTCTTGGAAGATGTAATCTCCTCTTTCCTTTCACATGTCTGCACGGCTTGAATGGACCCGGTGGGAATATGTGGGAGATTGAGTTCCTCTCAGCAGGAAATACAAGGTTGTTAACTTTAGATCATCTTCTGGAACCTGAGGGCTTTGGCCTTCCAGCTTCAGGAAGATCATTAGCTCAGGGGCACTGTCCATAATCACCCAGAGAAATTGGGGTGCAAGAGGTGGTGGGGAGAAGTCAGCCTTCTCCAGACACGGGCCTGACACCAAGGTGTAAGCTCTAGGCTCCGGGCAGATAAGGCTGCTCGGCCTCTCACAGGACACCCAGATGCTGCTGTCTGGTCCGCAAGTGAGATAAGGTCATCCGTGCCACCCTGAGCCCACTCCCTCAAAGAACCAGGTCCCGCGCTTCCTAAAAAATACTTACCTGGGAAGGTGTTTCTACTCCCTGAAACTTAGAGCTGGTGGTTTTATCCGTTCGACGTTCTCCAAAAAAATAAAGGCTTTCCTACAGAAAAGGGAGGGGATTCAAACAAGGCTCCTCTGCTCTCTTCCGTTTCCTGTGTAAGACCCACTGAAAGTTGGTTAGGGCACGCGTTTTTCCTAAGTCCATGGTCTTTGGGCAAAGGCTCCCCCAGATAACTAAAGGAGCAAATCCACGGTACAGCCTGCTCTCGTTCACAGCTTCATAAAGCTATGGACTGCAGAGCCGGCAAACCTGCAGGCCTATCTGGCCCGGCCTTTCTACGGATGAGAAGGCTAAACCCAAAGAAAGCCAACCGGCCTATCAGGGAGTCACAGACGAGGCGCTGGCACCCGGGCCTTCTGGCTGTGAGTCTGGGGCTCTAGATCAGTGTCTTTCAAGCACTGGGAAATGCACACGCACATCAATCAATCTAGTACACACACACACACACACACACACACACACGGGAACCAAACGTTTCAGAAAACCATACTTACCTTTGGATATTTTTCTAGCCTAACTTACTCAATTTTTTTAAAATGGATGGTTACATCCAATAAATGGGGTTTGTGATTCACAGGGAGATCATGAGTCATAGTTTGTTAAGCACCATCCTGGAGCCCCCCCTCCCTTTTCAAAATATGTGTGTCTCAACTGGGCCTTGGGCCTGCCCCATGGCGGCACTGGTCTAGACTCCGTCCCATCGACAAACACAACTGCCGAGAGAGTCCGGGAGGGGAGTTGGGGTGTGGGGTGGGGTGGGGGGATGGGCTTCCTAAGGGCCTGATCTCAAAGGTGGAAACCACCCATTCTGTGTCCTTGGGATAATATCAAGATTCGTTAGATAGATTCTCCTTAAATAGCCTTCGAAATTCTAGGTAAGCAAAAAAAAAAAAAGCATCATTTTTCTCACCCTGAACAAAGCCTCTCCTGAATGTTAGGATCATCGCATCATCGAAATAAGTAGGCCTGAGACCTCTGGGCATCTCTGAGGCGACAGAGTGGGCCTTCTGCCCCTGTGAACGCAGGGCTCTTGACCCTCTTCCTGCCGTGACCAGGGGAGCGAGGGAAGCATTTGGATCACTGAGCTTTTTTTTTTTTTTGCACAAGTAAACATCTTTCTGGCCTCCCTCTAATTCTAGCTCTGCCAGATCTGGTTTTTATTGAAAATGTTGACATGATATTCATGATGGATTTTTGCATTCATGATCATTTTTTTAATATTGGATTAAAATATCATTTATCCTGATGACTGAGATTTGGGACACCCTTTTCAATTTTATGCCTGAAGCAGAGGTTTTCTTCACCTCACCTAGAAATCTAGGCTACCTGCTAACTCAAAAAAACCAACTCGCCGCCGACATTGACTTCCTTCTGATTCATAGCAACCCTGTAGCGCAGGCTAGCACTGCCCCTGTGGGTTTCTGAGACCGTAACTCTTGGAGGCCCTAGAAAGCCCCATCTTTCTTCCGTGGAGCAGCTGGTGGTTTCAAACCGATGACCTTGAGGTTGGCAGCTCAATGTGTAACCACTCCACCAGTGCAAGCTAAACGAGTATCAAAAACATCATTGTCCCTTCCAGTTACAATTTTCACGTAAGTTCCACGATTCAAAGAAGCAACTCTACTTTTTTTTTGGTGACATTCAGAACTAACCTAGTGCATCAGCATAAAACAGAGCTTATCGTAACAACTGTTATACCTCTGCGGTTGTAAATATTTCACAAGCAATAAGGCAGGCACAAACCATAGTTCCAGTTCTCCCTAGAAAAGAAAATAAGTTAGTTCAATGAATCATGGCCAATGGTACTGTTTTTAAAAATCACAAGCTACCTCTAAACACACAACCACTGGATACAAGGAAGAAGATTGATGTAATCCCACACTTCTGCTAATCTTTTGTTTAATCTTGGAAATTTCATACAACACCAATGGTCCAATTTTTTTAAATAGATGGCCTTATCTATTAAAACTTAAAGGCCATTATCATAATACATAGCAATTATAGTCCAAGATCTACACAACAGAAATGAGGGAAAATAAATAAGAAATATGTATTTCCCAGCAGTATTATTTATAATAGCAAACACTGGAAACAGAAGTACTACAATTTAAAAAGGGATTCCACTTGCATTAGCAATATATCGGTGTGGATTTTAAAAAAGATGGTGTGGCCTTTATGAAGAAAAGCATACGTGTTAGTGAAGGGCAAATAAGAGGATTCAAATACAGATAAAGACCGTCCATGTACAGCTTACTACTACAAAGTTGTCAATTCTTGTCGAGTGAGTTTACACATTCAATGCAGTTCCGATAAAAATCCTCAACATCACACTGGTACAAACAGGAACTGGAAACACAGGGAATCCAGGGCAGATGATCCCTTCAGGACCAGTGGTGTGAGTGGCAATACTGGGAGGGTAGAGGGAGGGTAGGTTGGAAAGGTGGAACCGATGACAAGGATCTACATGTGACCTCCTCCCTGGGGGACGGACAACAGAAAAGTGGGTGATGGGAGACGTCGGACAGGGCAAGATATGACAAAATAATAATTTATAAATTATGAAGGGCTCATGAGGGAGGGGAGAGCGGGGAGGGAGGGGGAGAATTAGGAGCTGATGCCAGGGGTTTAAGTGGAGAGCAAATGTTTTGAGAATGGTGAGGGCAATGAGTGTACAAGTGTGCTTTACACAGTTGATGTGTGTATAGATTGTGATCAGAGTTGTATGAGCCCCTAATAAAATGATAAAAAAAATCCTCAACATCTTATGATCCAACCTAAGAAGATGATTCTAAAACTGTCTAGGAGAATAAATTTCCAAGAAGATCCACGACCACTCTGAAATTACCAAAACATAATACAAAGCTATAGGAATGATAACAATGTTGTTTAGACACAAGCAGACATATGTACGTGTTCACAGCACTATTCACAGGAGCAAGAAGATGGAGTCAGCCTAAATGGCCATCACTGGAAGAATGGACAAACTTTGGTACATACACACAGGAGGATGCTAGGTTATCACTGACAACACGAGAAGCACCTCATGGCATGGATTGACCAGGAGAACACTGTTGCTGATTGAAATCCATCCATCACAAAAGGACAAATATTTTATGAGACCACTGTTAGAAAGAACAAACGATCAAGACAAAAGGAAACAGACTTTATAGGTTACCAAGTAGGGACAAATTTTCAGGAGAGACCAATCCCCAGAAAAGGACATCATGCTAAAGTGGAGAGGCAGCCAAAAAGAGGAAGATCCTTGACAAGTTCGGCCAGGTTGACTAGAGACACAAATCTGGTGACACTCATATAGCTGTGCAAGAGCTTTATATCAGGAAGGAATTATTATCTATCAAGAAACATCCCAGCCCAGTCCAACTCAAGTCTATAAGTCCCTCTTCAGACTCACACAGTCACATGCAGTGATGCAGAATGTAGGAACATCACAGCCTGGTAAAGTCATGTGTAAAGTCATGTGGATCTGGGGCTCGGTGGAAGCATGGCAGGGTTCCAGCAGCTGTCAGGTGGCCAGCAAGCAGGAAGGTCAAGGCAGAGAGTGAGAGTGAGAGTGAGAGAGAGAGAGGCTGGTCTCCAGAGAGCTATCTGTCTGGGCTGCAACCTAATTGACAGGCTAAACTCCACTCATATCTTCTTACGGGTGCCATGTTGGTAAAAACAAAAACAAAACAACAAACAAACCCCTAACTATCACAAGATAGACTGACACAGTGGCTTCAACAATAGGCTCAAATGTCACAAAAATTATGAGGATGATACAGGACAGGGCGGTGTTTCATTTCATTCTGTTGTATGTAGGGGCATTGTGAGTTGGAACTAATTCAGTGGTACTTAACAGCAGCCACACGTAGGGGAGGGACAGACAGAGAGCAGCCAGTAGGTTCAAACCACCAATCTCTAGGTTGGCAGCCCAATGCCTAATCCACTGCGCTACCAGTGGGTCTGCGCTTTGTTCAGCCACCATTTTGGTTCCATTGCCCAAACCCAACCCACTGCCAGTGAGTGGATGGCCCAGGGACCCTATATGGGACTTCTGAGACGGTAAGTCATTCGGGGAGCAGGCAACCTCACCTTTCTCTCTAAGAGCATACGGTGGGCTTGAATCACTGACTTGGCCATTAACCGCGTGTGGTGGCTACAT
This sequence comes from Echinops telfairi, assembly GCF_000313985.2. Taxonomy (NCBI): domain Eukaryota; kingdom Metazoa; phylum Chordata; class Mammalia; order Afrosoricida; family Tenrecidae; genus Echinops; species Echinops telfairi. The sequence continues at coordinate 519,115 of NW_022103908.1, read as the reverse complement.
CTGTGTCAACTGGACACTTCTGGCTATGGGTGGAGTCAGACCTGTCAGTCGGGTCAGTCTGATGCTGCCCCATTGGGAGCATGGCCTTCTCATGAGGAAGACTCTTTCTCACCCCTTACCTTCCTGCCTATTGGGACCTCTCCTCCCTCACCTTCCTGCTTGCTGGCCGCCCTGAGAGCTGCTGCAGCCCTGGCTTGTTTCCATTGACCTTGGACCCATGCGACTCTGCACCCACGGGCCTGTGATCTTCCTACACTCTTCATCACTGCACGCGACTGTGTGAGTGTGCAGAGGGGCTTATGGACTTGAGTTGGACTGGGCCGGGATGCCTTCTTGAAATGCAATTCCTTCTTGACCGAGAGCTCTTTCTTACATATCTATGAACGTCACCGGGTTTGTTTCTCTCGTCAACCGGCTGAACACACAGTCTAACGTGTACCCAACAATGTCACCGGACCTTCTTTGCCTACAAACTAGCAGACTTGAAACTAGTTCTTAAGGAAGACTGGAGAGCTTGATTCTACTCAATTACGGAAGGCAGTTTGACCGGGTTGTCTCATCCCATAAATCAATATAAAACTTGTTTTAGAGTCGCCAACATGTTATTTGTCAAAAAGTGATCAGTGTTTGGTTGACTGCTAAAAGCCTGATGCTTGAATGAGAGAAAATGTAAATGAATTCAAATTAGGCTAACAAGTTATAAACGAATTTTTCTTCTCACTTCACCTTTATCCAAATCAACTTATTTGTATTGCGCCACTACAAATTCTAGTACAATGTTTATTGGTTCAAACAAAACCTTAGAATGCACTCATGACGCTTAAGAACCACCTGAAATAAAACAAAAAGCGCCCTGGAAGCTTCTAGAGCGAGACATGCTTTCCTTTTTGACATATATCCGCCGGCAACGAAAAACATGAAGAAAAGGTTCCTTCTGTTCTTTCCCCCACATGTTCCTCCCCCTCTCCCACCTTCCTCCTTCTCACCCTCCCTCCGCTCAATCTGGACGCTACTATCTAAGTGCCACCAGTCACGGGTCATAAATTGAGATGTTTTCAGAGCGGCTTTTCTCTACTCTTTACTTTAGCAATAGACTTTACCATTCAACAGTTTTAGGTGTATTTTGAGTGACATCCATTTACGGGACATTACTCATGCTGTATAACCCTCACTCATAATCCTTGCTAAATTCCCCTTCACTGCTTTCTACATGACAAGTCCCTTTCCCTCCTGCCGCTTGCCCCTGGGAACCACCACTTAAACTTTGGTGTCTAAAACACAAAAATAAAAGCGTCCAGAAGACTGATGACTAGTGAGATGTAGATGATTCGTGTCCTTTAAGGCATCTTTTCCAACTTTCTTTAGGAAACATAAAAAGAAAACTGTGATTACCTTTCCCTCCCTTACAGTGGATCACGACAACGTTGTCTTCATCTTCAGCCAGCCATTGGGTAACTTCCTGGGTGAACTTCACCATCTCACTGATGGCAAATGTTAAGAGTGTTAGTTTGGGGAGGGTGGGGAAGCAAGGCCCAATGTACTCAACCCTCCGCTCAATCAGCTTAGCCAAGAACTCACCTGAGAGGAGGCACATTGTGGTCGTCAATCATGATCCTGCGTACCCTGTTATGGAAGTGCTTAGGGTCATAACCTCTTTCACCTAAAATAAATGATACCTAGGCTTGATCCCTGGGCTCCATACAAGTGGGGAATGGTCCAGTCACGAACAAGTTATAGGAACTCCTTATCCACTGATCAGAGAAGCTTTCTGAGGGTCCTTCCTACCCTGAAAGGACAGCGAGGGTCTTGCAAATAGGTCCGTCTTATCCATATCTGCTCATCTTAAACTTACAGGCTCAGTTGATTTGCCTTTCTTTACCAGGCCCTAGAAGACTACTCAGTAGATTGCTGTAGGATTCTTGGGAACTATGGAGCAGAAGCAAATGTGGCTGGCCCAAATTCTTCTCCACCCTCTAAAATGATCTATTTGTAGTATTTCTTGGGAGAGGGAGAGGGAGAAAGAGGAGGAGAGGCAAGGGAGAGGGAAAGGGAGAGCAAGACACAAGCTGTTTAGAAAACACAAGGTAGGGTGTTTTCCCATGGAAGGCCCTGTTCTGTTAACAACCTGATTGGTCAGAGAATACATTTGTACCGTGGGCTCTGTTTCCTGGCACCACCATCCATCAGGAAAATCTGAAATTTTTCTAAGCCTAATACCCCTAAACTTTTCTACAATTATTTCATCTCCACTCCAGCCTGTTAGATCAGGACTGACTGTTAGCAGGCTCCCTTGAGGCTCCCAGATGAGGATCTTTGAACTCATGCTCCATTTACCACCAAACACTTAGAATTAAAGGAAATGTAAAAACAGAATCGTACTCATATATGCCGAGATCTGTTTTCTATCTTGAGTAGTGAAATATCTAGTTAGGTACATACTGCACAGATTGTAGATCATGTAATGGTCTAGATGTTTGGTATCCAGGAATCGTACAACTTCCTAAAAGAGATAGGAATGTTACATAGCTACATGACACCAGGCTCAATTATTTCCTAGAAGTAACCTTAACATGGCGAATGTCTTTAACTCAGTGGTCTCTTGCTCAGCACCGTCTAGGGATGATCCAAGGACTATGAGAGTATGGATATTCCCAGGCAAATTCTAACCCACGGACAGCTTCTCAAACACCGATTAGCCTCCATCCTACATTCATACTGGAATTCAGACTACCCCGATTAGCCTCCATCCTACATTCATACTGGAAAAGCTACCAGACATGGAAATTAGATTGTTGATTGGCTTTAAGCAAGTTTGTTTCACCTGATGAATTCAGTCACATGAGTCTTGTTTAGATTTAATTCTGAATAGCTATGTCTTTTAGATAATTATCTGGATATGACAGTCTACTTAAGCACTGTTTAAATAAGCACACAAAATACAGGATTGTGTGTGCATGCATACAATTTTGAAAGGTAAGCAAAGTATATCAATTTTTAAATATGTGGTGTCAAAATAGAGAACTTAATTTTTTTGGCTCAACTGTGCTTTCTTATCTTCTAAAATGAAGGTGTGTGGTATATTACATATATTTTACATATATTTAAAAAAATAATTACACATACATATATAGCTTTAGAAATAAGGGGGGGAAATCAGGGTTTATTGTTTTAAATAGTTAATATTATATAATTCAACAATATTTTCAGCCAACTCATACATTCAAAACAACCACACACACGTCTGTGTGCAAAGCCAAAAAGGACTGTCACACAGCTCTAAGCTTGATTCCCAGAGCACCTCGTGGTATGCAAAAGCTGCCCAGTGAATAAGGATGACTGCAGAAGAATTGATTGCCCTTGAAGTATGGTGTTAGCAAAGCATATTGAATCTGCCACAGACTGGCAGAGGAGTGGACAGAGCTGCCTTGGAGGACGTGCAGCCAGAATGTTCCTGAGAAGCAGGGATGGCGAGACTTGGTCTCACTTGCTTTGGAGGAATTATCAGGAGGGACCAGTCCCTGGAGAAAGACATCATCTCAGTAAAGTAGGTGGTGAAGACGAGAAAGATCCTCAAGGAGATGAATTGGACATTTCCCTGCAATGGTTTCCAGCTTCACGACCAGGATGAGGAGGGCTTGTGTTTTGTTGTGTAGAGGGGATGGTGAGTCACAATCAGCTCAGCAGCACCCAGCAATAGCACGGCAGCTGTGTCCACCACACTCGCTTATGCACCCGTTTTGTCTTCAGCGATCGTGTCGGGAAGATGAGCATCACAGAAGGCTGGGCTATTAGAACAACGTGTTCTCGCTTTGAAGGAGGATTTGAGTAGAGGCCCAATGTCCATCTGCTACTTTAATACTTGACATATAAATATATGTATAGCGATCTATATCCCTATCATTATATATTAATATATTTATATGTGTACATGCCTGTATTGGTACTTCTATAAATGTCTTTTGACTCCTAGTTCTTTCCTCTGTTTCCTTTTACATTTTTCCTGTCTCACTATCATGTTCGATCTACATTTGGCTCTCCGTACTTCTTCTCAGCTACGTTGCACTTGATCAAACCCCACCAGGCGTTCCACACCCTCCTCATAATTGATTTTAGATCTCTTGTTGCTCCCTTGTCCCAGCGTTTGTTGGTTGTCCCCTCCCTTTCCCCCACCCCCCTCCTCTCCCATGTCCCCCTGGAACCAGCACTGGTGGTGTCTGGCTATTACAAGATATAGCATCTGGGGTCTGAAAGGTTTGATGTTAAACAAGGGGGCATCTAGCAGGGAAGCAACATAGCCCTCATGGAAGAAGCACACCAGCTTGTATCAGGCATCAGAAAACCCCAAACAATAATATCTATGTGAACGAGGTGGGTCGGGGTGGAGACCCAATGTCCATCTGTATACAATTGGACTTCCCCTCACAGAAGGGTCACAAGGAAGGGACGAGCCAGCTCGGGTGCAGTATAGCACCGACAAAACACACAACATTCCTCTAGCTCTTTAATGCTTCCTCCCCGCCTCCCCACCACTATCATGACCCCAGTTCTACCTTACAAAGTCAGCTACACCAGAGCATGTACACTGGTACAGATAAGAGCACTCAACACACAGAATCACAGATAAAACCCGCAGGACCAATAATGAGCGTAGCGATACCATGAGGGGAGAGGAAAGGTGGGGGGGAGAAAGGGAGAAAATGAATGCAATGGTTGATGTATAACCCCACGCCCACCCTGAGGGGGACAAACAACAGAACTGTGGGTGAAGGGAGACAGAGGATGGTGTGAGATATGAAAAGAATGATTCATAACTTATCAAGGGTTCACAAGGGTAGGAGGGTTGGGGAGGAAGGGAGGGATAACAGAGGAGCTGATACCAAGGGCTCAAGTAGAAAGAAAATAGTTTGAAGATGATGATGGCAACATATGTACAACTATGCTTGATACAATTAATGTGTGGATTGTTATAAGAGCTGTAAGAGCCCCCAACATAAAATGATTTCAAAAAACAAACAAACAAATGGCAGCAATGCCTACTGCTTATTGCAGTAAAAGGAAAATCAAGGTATCGGGTGGTCAATGTGTTAAACCGGGTCTCGTCATTAGGAAGTAAAAGGCTAAAGAAGTGAACGCTCTGGGACAAGGGGAGGCGTAAAGAGCTTTGTACCATTACACATCCGTAAGGGTTCTTACACCAAAATAAACCCAGATGGACTACCAACTACGGGGCAAACCACCACCATCGCTCAGAAGTTGAACTGAACATCGATCCGTTCTTTGCATCAGAAAGAACTAAGTGGCAAATCAGTGGATGATTGATACATTTGGGTTTGGCTACAGTTGGTGCAGTGGTGATGCACTGGGCTGCGATCTGCAAGGTTAGCAGTTTGAAACCACCAGTGGCTCTGTGGGAGAAAGATGAGGCTTTCTGTCCTCATAAAGTTACAGCCTTGGAAACTCACAGGGGCGGCTCAACCCTGTCCTATAAGGTCACTAGGAATTGGATTGGCTCGATGGCAGTGAGACATAAAAATTTTACATTTCTATTTAAAAGATTGCCACCCTTGGTTACCACAAACAAGCAACAGCAAACATGTGAGAGGATTTTTCCACAAAAATGAATGCATATTGTATGGACTGTTATACGAACTGTAAGAGCCCCCAATTAAATTATTTATTTTGTTTTTTAATTGTATTTTTTATTGGAAAACGAATATACAACTTGGAATGGATTTGAGGCAAACTGTGCGATAAGCAGATTTTAAGTGGCTAAACAAAAGTTTAAAAAGCAAGTAACCATAAAAGAAAATGTTTCTGGTACAGGACCAGCAGTACCAAAAAATATAGCATCCGAGTACCTGGATCACACACCCGTTTTGCAATCGTGCGACTTTTAAGTACATGTGGTTGACAGTCCACGCAGAGGTACATCTCCACATGCAGCCACCACATGCTGACCAGCTGTTCCCTCCTCTGAGCAACTCCATCTACGTTTAGAGGTGCAGAAGGGCTTAGATATGTCCAGAGTAAGCCACATGCAATGTTACTTGATCAATTTTCTAAAATAAGCTTTCAGGACAATGACCATAAGATAAGGGAAGAGAGCACGGAGGAAGGAAGTCCTAATTACTATGCCTATTCTTTTGACAGTCGGGGGAAACCTTTTACAGACAAGTTACAAACAAAGAAAAGGCAAATAAACAATTTTGTACAAGAAATGTAACATTCTGTACACATTCTGTCTTCACTTTGCTGTCATCTGAAATTATTCTTCAATGAATGCATAGAAAACATGCCTAGGATCATAAATTAACAACTCATGACAACTTAAGATATTCCCCTTCATGCTACAGATAAATGGGCCAAGGACATAAAAAGTTCACAAAAAAGAAAATCCAATTAGCTACCATCCTATATATAGAGTCTCACCAAAAAAAGAAAGAAAAATAACAATGAAATGTCATTTTACCCAGGATAGTATCCCTTTCCTTTTTAATGTGAAAATCAAATGCTAGCAAATATGGCATAAAAATAAAGCCCTTTATCACTGCGGATAAAATCTCTTGGACCGCAATTTGGTCGTTATATTGGGACCCTTACACTATCCCTATTCCAGGCCCATGACTGTGGTTTGGAAGGCAGCTCGCACGTTTCTGAGCTCAAGCTCTACGTCATGAACTGGGAGGAAGTGGAATTGAAGCACGAAATAGGGTATTTTCCGTCACTTCATATGCATGTGAAAGTTGGACAATGAATAAGGTGTACTGCAGAAGAATAGGTGCATTTGAATGAAGGTGTGGGTGAAGAGTATTGAAAATACCATGAACTGCCGGAAGAACACACACACACACACACACACACACACACACACACACACACACACACAAAGAAACTGCCTTGGAAAGACAGCAAGAATGCATCGTAGAAGCAAGGATGGCTACGCTTCGTCTCATGGACTTTGGACATGGGATCGGAGGGACCAGGCCCTGGAAAAGGACATTGTACTTGGGACATCAGAAGGTCCGTCAAAAAGAGGAAGACCCTCCATGAGAAGAATCAGCACCCAGGCTGCCGCAGGGGACCCAGGCACAACAATCGTGAGGGTGGTGCAGAATGAGGCAGGGGCTTCTCTGTGGTACAAACTGAATGGCCCCACCAGCAACACCAATTTCTATGTTCCAAAGAGTTTTTAGTCTTGATATATGCTATGTAAATGCACGGAGCATGAAGATATGAAAATTTTGTATGATCTCACTTATAAAAACGTAGAGAGACCAAAGTTTATTAGCAGCTATCAGTAGGAGGAGGGAGGGGGGAAGCCGCTGTTGCTTAGGAAGCATCAACTTATGCGCTCCAGTGATGGAAATGTTACATTGATTGAGGCAGGACTGCGCAGCCAGTTATTATAAGTGTCGTCAAGAAGTTGCATACCTGTAAAAAGTTGAATTGGCAAGTTACGTGACAGACATAGTTACAACAATAACAGGAAAGATGATCTGATGAGGCCACTTTGTACAACCAAATGCTTCATGGGATTGTTTGTTTGCTTGTTTGCTTGCTTGCTTGTTTGAAAGAACAGCATTTTGTTTGTTTGAAATAACAAGTTGGTTTGACTTGTCCTTCTGGTCTTCTCATTCAGATCATTGTTTAGATCGGAAGGGGAAGGGATCTGGAGGGTTTACAAAGCTGTGTTTTCTGTTTTCTTCCTCCTGCCCCCCCCCCATCCCCTTCCCCCGTGACACCCCCGTCCCTTTGACTTATGGAGTATAACACAAAGAGAAACATACAAAACAAAGCTGCTCGACCATCTCAACCCAACGACAGTGTACATTGTCTTTCATATTTTTGGAATTTTATTTCCCATCCTGGGTCTTTCTCACCTCCAACCCTCCCACCAATAGCCTTCAAAGTCAGCTTCTTTGGGTGTGAAAACCATTTTTCCTCATTTTTTTTCTTTAGAATGATGGTGATGAAGTATTTATCTTTAGGGATCCGACTAACATTCCTGAGTACAATGTCTTCCACGGTCATCAATATTGTGAGGTGGTTGACAGTTTTGTTCTTGTTTTTTAGAGATGCATGATAGTCCATGTTTTTTCGTGTATCCACCCATTCCTCCACCAGTGGGTTTTTTGGCTATCTCTATCTTTGTTGCTAGTACCGAAAGTGCTGTAAATAAGCAGGGCTTAAGTATACATATCTGTTTGTATTTTGTTCTTTAGTTCTTTGGGGCAAATACCAAGTAGAGAGCTATGGTGTTTCGACTTGCATTTGTTCAAAGAAGTGTTGCACTGTTTTGCATAGCGGCTGTCCAGTTCTGCAATCCTACCCGCCTTGCCTGCATCGCCATCTTGCCACATCCTCGCCAGCATGAGGGGTTTGTTGTTTTTGTTTTTAACTTTGCTAGAAGTGTCAGTCAGTGCAAAGTGGTATCTCAGTGTTGTCTTCATTTTTATTTCTTTTGTAACTAATGATGCTGAGCATTTCTTCATGGGCTTGTTGGCTGCCTGGGATGTCATCTTTAGTGAACTGTCTATTCATGTATTCTGCCCCTTTTTGATTGGATTACTTGTGTTTTTCTTATTCAGATATTGCGGTTTGCCATAGATTGTGGAAAAGATTAAGACTAGCCCTTTCACCAACATATAATTGCCACTTTGTCCCAGTCTGAGCTCGCGCTTGTGATGAAAGCTTTTCATGCACAGAAGTGTATTTTTAGGGGTCTTGAGTCCTCTGGTTTTGTCCTTTGTTGCATGAGTGTCTTTCATTATGCTTGGTATTGTGCTGATCCCTGTATCAGGGGCCTTACATTTGTCTGTTATTTTCATCAATGATCAGTATAGTTCTGGGGTTTACACTGAGGTCTTGAATCCATCTGGAGTTCATGTTTGTATGAGATATTAGGTGTGTGTTCTGTTCCATTCTTTTGCAGGCTGAGACCCGATTTTTCCAGCGCCGTTTGTGGAAAAGAGTGTCTCTTCCTCACTTCATGTGCTTCGGTCCTTTGTCAAGAGGCTGGTCTCTGTGGGTCCATGCTTGCATTTTTGGATTCTCTCTTCTAATCCATTGGTCTACATATCATTATACCATGGCTGTACATCATCGTATGTTTTGAAACTGGGGGCGAGAAGTCTCCTACCGTGTCTTTGTTTTTCAGTAGTTTTTGTTTATCCTAAGTTTTCTTCTCCATATGAAGCTGATGATTACTTTCCCCATTTCTTTGAAGAACGGTGCTGACATTGGGGTTGGATGGAAGAATTTGAAGAATTTGGTTCTTGGGTTTGTAGGTTTAGGGGCATGGCTTCACCGGACAGACTAGTTCACTGATCGAATATCATGCTTAGTGCTTCTTTCTATTTTCTAGTTCAAAGTGTCTGGGCTCTTAAAAGCTTTCAAGTGGCCACCTAAGGTATAGTGACCGGTTTGCATTATCCTGGTATAACAGGGAGTCAAAAGGAGGAGGAGGAATTGGAATGTGTGGCTAAAATTACCTTCATAAACAACTGCCCCCTTGGCCACGAGACCAGAAGACCTGGCGAGTGCCCAGAAACCATCGTGGAACGCCGCGACCACGCATCCTATAGAAGAACACTAATCACAGGGAGGAAAATATAGAACAGAATTTTAAGTTCCCACGCACTCTGGATTTCCTGGAGCCATGGAAACTGTAGGAACCCCTGAAACGATATCCCTGAGATACTTAACCCTTAAACCAAAAATATTTCTTCTTAATGTGTTAAAAACCGAACCCTACTGCTGTTGCTGTTGGGTGCGATTGCGGCGGTTCTGACTCACAGCTTCCCTGTGCACAGCAGAAGGCACGCCGCCCAGCTCTGGGACATCCCCACACGTCTTCCTCTGTTTGAGCCTGTTGCTGCAGCCACTGTGTTTTGTTGGGGACCGTCCTCCTTCTCCTGCCCTCCTTGCCTCAAAAGAGCCTTTTGGCTGGACGGCTTCCAAGACAGTGCCTTGGATCCGTTGTCAGTCCACGGTGCTTTCACTGTTCTGCACCAGCACCGCCGTTCCCAAGCGTCGATTTCTCTTCAGTCGTCCTCATTCAGTGGCCAACTACGGAAAGCATCAAAACCAAACAGCAGTGCAGCTTAACTGGCAAAGGATGGCTGCCTTGACCATGATGTTCTTTTAAGATCTATCCATAGGGGGCCACATTGCCAACAGCAGCACGAGAGACTTAGGAACCATGGGGGGTCGTGAGTTTACAATAATGGGGGAGGAATAACTGGGGAAAGGGATGCGATTTTGTACAACTCTAAATATGTAATCAGTGTTACTGAATTGCACATGTAGAGACTATTGAATTGGTGATGTGTGTCTTGCTGTGGATATTGTCAACGATAACAACAAGATAGATTAAATTTATTTTGAAATTAAAACAAAACCAAAAAATCCTATGAGGCACTTCCACTCTGTCACATGTATCACCATGAGTAAAAAAAATCAGATTGTATGTATCTGTGTGTGTGTACACACACACAATGACATTTTTACTGAGGCATAGCAAATTTATAAATTTCATGAATACACACATCTGTATGTAAACTCCTTTAATAATTTTAGCTAGTTTCATAATAAATCCCATGATATATGTGAAATTAATTTATTTAGTCATCCACAGGACTTAAATCAGTATCTCCCACTGTCATTTAAGATCTCAACCTAAGAGCACACATCCAAGTTATACCATTCCCAATCTATCTCCCTGCGAAGGTAAATAAAATTACAATTCTTTGTGAGTTCTCCCATCAAGAGATGCACCCTGTTCCCATTTCTTGGAATTCAGGTTGGCTTTACAATGGGCTTTGCCTCTTAGAATGAAACGGCGCCTTGTTCTATGAACCATCAGCCTGGGCCTTCAAGGGACCGGTAGCCATTCCTTGCTGTTCTAGGGAGCCCTGTGCCTCCCGTCATGTAAACTAGACTTGACTAGGCTGCTGGTGAGACCACAAGGTCCCTCCATAATTCAATTTAAATTAGTCTGTCCTCATAGAACCCGTCCACACCTATTTGAGCAAGTCCAGCAGAATCCCGTCCAGCCCAGCTACGTCTCGTGAAGCCCAACCCAAATTCACAAACAATAGTGTCAAGGGTTAAATAAAAGGTTGTTGCTATGAGCCATTAGTTTTGGGGTGTTTTGTAACATAGCAGAAACCAACTGATTTCAATCCACTGTGATTTTGCTACCTGAAAGTAACATTCAGGAGACTATTCCCATCGCAAGGTCAATATCAGACTTACGGCTTACTTCAAAGTCTATGTTCACTAGAAATATAATACATTTCTTAGGTAAATCCTCTTACCTTAATGGGATTCCTATAGAAAGACTGTTTGCCAGAGGATGGAAATGACATCGCAATAATGCGTTCTGAAAATCAAAGTAATCACTACGATAAATGCCGTGCTAGTTGTGCAACAATATACAAAATCTAATTGAACACACAGACTCTTCTCCACAAAAAAGAACTTTCAAGGTTGCAGTGACAGAAAAGCCAACCCTCAGGGAAACAGGGACAGTGGATGATCACTATGATTATTCAGTAATTATCTCTATTACTCAAATCAATTATTAAGTGCTAATAAGAGAGGGATATGTCATCATCGTTATTATTAGTTATCCAGTGTAATGCCCGTTAAACTCACAGGCTGCTCCAAAGCTCTCATTGGCTCCAGCCACATGAAGTGGGACCATGTTAGCCTCAGGCTAGAGTTGCCCCTCCGGCTGGAATTTATTTCTTATCTTAAACACCTATTCTGTAGGGTCTTAGGAAAAGGAGTGTCTCTTTTGGGGACAGTTGGGGCCCACAGTAATGGCTAGAACTCAGTCCATTCTAAACTGAGTTCAAAAGGGGTCGATTGAATATACATTCAACTTCCTGCTGTACAAGCAAGCAGGTTCCCTGATTTGAGACAATGGAGCTGAAATAATATCTATGCACAGCCATGTCGGTGATTTAATTCATGTAGAGATGTTGTCACAGTTCTTATATTTTAAGCATTCTTTGTTACTGAAATAGCAGATAGTGTATAGTGGTCAAATATTAAATAATGCTTAATGTTGCATAAAGTAGACAAGGTGGCACATCTTTGTCACAACATATTAGCAGAGCCTGGAAGTATAACATCCTCTGGTTGAGGGGTGATGTAAACAACTGACTGACTCTCAGAAAGAAAACACAGGGATAAGGAAGCAGGGGAACTTTAGTAGTGAGATGTCTTCAAGAATGAAGAATGCTTTTAAACAATAAGACTTCATAGGCAAGAAATAAAATTTTTAAAAAGGATGAAGTAAGCCAACAGGTGAAGTGCACAAACCAGTAACATAAGTGAGATCTAGGTCAAATCCATCCTTGTTGTATCGCCTCTTGTTGCCTGAAACCTGCGAGTTTAAAACAGCCATTTATTTGTTTTTGTTTTTGTTTTTTGTTTTTCAAATGAACTAATATTTTAATACACAATTTGAAGACTCAAAATTCATTCTTTCAGAAGCATGTTTCTGGCTCCAGAACCATTTCACTTTCCGTCATTTCTTTGGAAATATACATTTCATTATACTATCTTCATGTTTTAAATACATTAATCTGGTAATATGACTTGCATTTTACTGTAACATGAAAAATATTCTTCCTGAGTTTTAATAAGGTATTCTCATCTAAACCACTAAATTGGCACTGCCTCTGAAATCACAAATAATAAGATTCCTGAGAGCAGTTAAAATATCTCAAAGTTAAGGTGGTAGAGCAT
>NW_022103908.1:497247-504117 GCF_000313985.2 Echinops telfairi | reverse complement strand
CTAGATACTATGAGCATTTAGTGGGAAGAGGCCGGGGATAGTGCTTGACATCATCCAAGAACAGGATCGCCCAGAAATACCTGGCCCAATCTGCCAATGGTAAGAAGCCCTGGTCTGGAGGACCAGACTCTTAGAATTTGTGGATCTAACTCTTGTTGCGGGCCAATACGTCTCAATGCTTCCTCCATCAAAACAAGTGGAGGGTTATTTTTCGCCTTTGTTACTCCCAGAAGTAACAGAAGTTCATTACAGCTTCAACATACAGAAAGACAAGCGGCAGGTGGAAATGCTTCCCAAGTTTGCTAGCTGGGCCTCTCTTCCCATCAGAGATACTAGGGCAGAGGACGGATGGCTTAGGAGAGCGCTTCTCTAACTGGAGCATACATAAATGAGAAGCACCTGCAAATAAATGCTCGTTAAATCACAGGTTACTTACTGAATCCCACCCCTCAGAGATTCCATAGGCCTTGGCAAGACCTAAGGTATTGGTTTCTAGCTAGCTCCAACGTGATTCTGAGAATACCAGGCGGCAGGGACCACGCTGGTTATTTGCAAATAACTCTGAAGGCCATGTACACCCTTTATGGGTCTCTAAATGCCGCCACCTTTTAGTTTCCAAGTACATGAAAGTTCACTAAATATTTCATGTCAAGCAGTTTATTGGCGCAGAATAGGCATAGTGACAGTAAAAGATCATATATGACAGGTCAACAAAACAGAAAGGACACACACACACACCAAACAAACAAGCAAAAACAAACTTGAAAGGCAAGAGGAGTGAATCGTGTTTCTTACCTGGGGATATCACTATGATCATGAAAGTTATAAAAAGTATAAACGATATTAATCAGCAGGATCACCCCCATAACGAAAGCATCTAAGGAGTTAAGGATATCAGAAAAGTAATGTCGTACCCTATAACATAAAACAAAGCAAGTTAAGTTGATCCCTCCCCAAAAGAGAAGGGAATATCTTCAGAGCACACATTATTTGACTCATCCTCCTTAAGAGTTCAAATTTGTTGTATCCTTCCATGCATTCCATGGTCTGTGCTTAAGAAAAGGAAGAAGAAGGTTTGGTGACTATTAATGGTGAGTCTCAAAAGGGCAGTGACAAGGGTTGGGCCACATGAAGACTGTAACCAATGTCACTGAGCTACGCATGCCGAAATTGTTAGATCGACACATTTTGTTATGTACACAAAGCAGATCTAATACAGCACCCTGATTTTTTAAGGAAGGAAATTTATACTCATTGTTTTATAAACCTCTACGACAAAAGCAGTAAGGTGGAAATTTCAGTAGGGACCGTACGTGATCTAGCTAAAGCACCGAACAAAAGGTATAAACATGATCTTCACATTGGTGGGAAAAGAAGGGCATCAGGAGGCTGGGCAGTCTTGTTGGGCAGTGGACCCTGAACAACCAGAGCAACTAGGACTGTGAGGAGAGTCCAGAGAGTTTGCGAGAAAATTTGCTCTTTGGGTCTGCAAACTCGTTGTCTGGGGACACACTAGAATGGGTTGGATTTTTCTTTTTTTTAAAAATGTTAGCACATGAGCTAAGCTTAACTCCCATCTACCATGTCTGCCTCCCCAAAGCCGGCTCCTTCCTAGCACGGACAATTTCTCCAGGGAGGGCTCATCGCAGACTCTGAGTACCTGGCACCAGGCAACCCTCCTTCCCTCAAAGGCTTGAGGATAGACGTTCGGAAGAGGAGACACCCTGTGTTCTGAGATGCTCTGGGTGAAGTGGGGGTGGACAACTCAGTCTCTAATTCCCACAGCTGTCCAGTACTGAGTCTTGGGTCACATCCGTCCACCTCCTCACAAAGGCAGCAAGTTGAGAAAAGTTAGCAAGCCCCAACTGACAGCACGGGCATGTATCCATCCCCTGACCACTTTAAACAAAGTTTTGTTTCACTGAGATGGGGAGTTTCCCAGGCCATGCTATCTAGTATTTAGTTATCAACTGTCAGGTAGGACTCCGCTGTGAATAAAATTATTCGTCATTGCTCACCTATGTTGCTGTCATACAGCTATTAAATCTTTATAGCGCCACGTGTGTTGCTCTTAGGCACCACTGGATCATTTCAGCAAGGGTCTTCCTCTTTTTCTGAGGAGCCCTGGTGGCGTAGTGGTTCCAAGTTGGGCTGCCAAGCACCAGGCTAGCAGTTCGAAACCATCAGCAGCTCCTTTGGAGATAGATGAGGTTTTCTACTCCTGTGAAGAGCGACAGTCTGAGAAATTCAAAGGGGCAGTCAGATTCTGTTTGATAGGGTTGCTTTGCACCGAGTTTGGTTTGGACTGGGCCTGGTGCTTTCCCACGCGTGATGCCCTTTTCTAGAAGCTTCTCCCTCCTGATAACACACTCCACCTACTCGAGATGAAGTCTAGCCATCCTTGCTTCTAAGGAGCAGCCTGTCTGTCCTTCCAAGATAGATGATTTCATTCTTCTGGGGGTAGGCTTCACATTCTCTGCCCACGCCATCATGCAAATGGATCCGCTCTTCTCCACTCGTTCTTAGTCATTGTCCGTCGTTCGCCCGCAGAGGAGGCTACTGAAAATATCTTGTCTTGGGTCAGGTATCTCTTAAATCTTCAAAGGGATGTCTTTGCTTTGCAACGCTTTAAAAGAGACTCTTTTTGCTGCTGCACCAGATTTGCCCAGTGCAATACGCCGTTAGATTTCCTGACTGATGCATTCCCGGGCACGGATTGGGGAGCCAAGGAAAATGAAATCCTGGACTGCTTCGATCTTTTCCATTTCCTGTAATGTTGCCACTGGGGGGCGCAGTGTGAGGTGTGTTTCCTTTGTGGCCTAGTGTGGTCTGTACTGAAAGCTTTGACCTTTGTGGCCTAGTGTGGTCCATACTGAAAGCTTTGATCTTTGTGAGAGAGTGCTGCAATTCTTCTTTGCTTTTTGCAAACACTGTTGTGTTACCATCATCGGTAATGCAGGTTGTTCATGAGTTTTCCTCTATTCTGGATGTGGCATGCTTCTTGGATATAATTTCAATTATAGATATTCTGATTATATATATCATATATATTCAATATCTATTCTGATTACTGGCTCAGAATACAGATTGAATAAGTATGGTGAAAGGATAAAAACCCTGATGCATACCACTCCTGAATTTAAACCACAAAATATCTTCTTGTTCTATTAGAATCCTACCTTTTGGTCTTTGTACAGGTTCTCAATGAAGACAATGATTGTGCTCTGGGATTCCCATCCTCTACAATGTTAGCCTTAAAGTATTATGATACACACAGTCAGATGCCTTTACACAGCAAATGAAATACAGGTGAACAATTATCTGGCATTCTCTGCTTTCAGCCAAGAGCTATCTGCTATCAATCATGATGTCCCTCATTCCGCATCCTCTTTTGAGACACATAAATGTTCCAGCTGCCTTGTTCCATTTTTAAAGCCCCCTTTAAGCTTTATCTTTCAAAAGGTCCATCTACAACATGTTATCTGGGACTGGAGTGCCAGCGATAATAAGGATACTATTAAACATATTTATGAAAAATATGTTTATTTTTCATAAAATGTGGACTATTGCTCCTCTTGGGCCATGACTTTGAAGAGAATTCTTTAGGTATAAAGGGGTACATTTGATTGTGTTAAACTTGGTAATTATTTGAGGATGCTTCTTATTGCTTTATGCATACAATGTAATCAAACTTACCCTTCTACATATATTCGAAGAAGAACATCCATGAGGAAAAATGAAGCAATGGCTAAGGAAATCAAGCGATATCCAATAGAAACCAGTTGTGATTTTCCATGGACAAAAGGGTCCATCAGGACCACAAGCACATCCACAAAAACCAGGATGACTCCAAATATTCTAAAACAGACCAAAATAATTTAATTAAAAACAAAGACATCTTCACCCCAATGGACAGATTGGGAGGTGCAAACGGTGAGGCTGCCTAGCTGATGACAGAAAGTTTGGAGGTCCGAGTCTTCCAGAATGCTCCGTGGACGAAAAACCTGGCAACTTAATTCCCCCCAAAGGAACCAATGAACACCCTAGGGAGTGTGGTTCTACTCTGAGAGACGTCGGTCTCCCTGATCTGGGAGTCAACGCGACAGCAACTGGCTGTCAGGCTACACTATGACCAGATACCGAATGCTCCTGTGTCGGGTGAAAGTGTTGGCTTTGAACCTGATTTTTTTTAAATTACTCAGTTTTCACTCCAGAGGAGGAGTTGTTAGGGAAAGTTTTATTCTCACCAAACCACATCAGAATAGATCATAAGGCCCTTGTACGGCCAACACTGATAGGGCCCTGCTTTCTGTGTCCTACAGGCTGACAAAGCCAGCGAGCTGAATCAAAATGCCACGTCTCTGTCCATAAACCAAATGAAAGCGTGAGCTAGCATAAACTTTTAAAAGACCACCCTCATCAGTAATAATATTGTTTGTTCAGTGAGATTTTGCAAAAAGAATTACATATTCATGGATGCTTCTAACACAGAGATAGAGGTACATAGAAAAAATTCAATCCTATCACTTTCCCACAGTTGGATTTTAAAGTACCACCTAAGCCTTTCTCTCCCATATTTTAAATAATTCACCCAAGACTGCATAATCTATTAGTCTTTGAAGTATTTTTGTAATAATTCAAGCTCATTAAAATATTATTAGTTTAAAAAGAAGCAATTATATTATGTAGAGACAATTCTGGATCTGTAGGGTGCTTAATTTAAAAAAACTTTACTTAAACCTTTAGAGTTTTTACATCCAGCCTTCATTAATTTTACTTTCACAGGTAGAAAAACATTTATATTAATATGTCAGCATTAGACTTAGGAAGGTGCCATTTCTTTGAGAGTCCCAATGTCTAGCATAAACAAACCTTCTAAGAAAATGAGAATATATTAAATGGGACACCTCAGACAGTTCAATAACATATTGGCTGTGTCATTTGGAAGGGCTTTGTTCTTTAGTCTGTTTTGTTTTTATTCCTTTTCAGATGGTTTCTCATTTAAAAAAAGAAATATTCAGTTACATCCATACCTGAATAAACATGATGACACAATTGAATTCACAAGTCTCTCTGTCTTGTTACTGAAAATATAAGTAGACATTAATAAATCTCTAGCGTCTCCACATTTGGCACAGATTTCTACTAACAACAACAAAACCCAGCAACGACTAGGAAAAAAACATAGAAAAATTTCAAAAAAGAAAGCTGAAAATATTTAAGACTCAAAGGACTTTAAAATGGGACAAGAGGGAGATCAAATAATAAGGCATTTCATTTTACCTTAACTCACTCACCTGCCATTGAGTTGATGCCAACTCATATGAGTTAACCTAACGACAACTGCCGTAGTAGTCTCTAGAACGTTCTCTGATAGCGAGGCTATTCACATCCCCTGACTATGGTCAGAGAAGGTTCACCGGAGGCTTGATCCATGCAACACAATTATTATAGAATAGCCCATAGTACTTCAAAGAGCAAATTGGTTTATTGTTGTGGTGGGAAAAAATTCCTTGGCACAACCTGCCTGCTCTTTTCTCACCAATGCAGTTTTCCATTTTCTTGGAAGTTCTTCCTAATAAGGCGCTGTGATCATCCTGTGTCCTTGGAGAACAATCAATCAGTATTGCACCTTGGGAGTCCCCCAACCTTCTGAATTGACTGCTTGGCCTTGTATTTAACTGGCCCAGCAGATTCTCTGAGATGTCCCTGTTTTGATTGGGCCTTCCTCTCTGTATCATATTGGTAAGTCCAAGACTCACCTTCAGTTATGATTCTTTCCATAAAACTCTCTCTTATTAGCTTCCGTCCTGCTTAAAAGACTCGGGGAGAGATCAGCTCTTTGAGCTATCAGATCTTCACCCAAGGCGTCGTTGGCACGCAGGAGCCAGAAAAGCTTGCTCAGGCCAAGATGTTCACATAAAAACTAAAAATATCAAATTAGGAGATCCCCACCTTCAGTAGCTATCACAGCAATGGTAACTCTACAGCCTTCTTACATCATTTCCTGGAATTCACCCACAGTTTCTTCACTCATCAAGGTCAATGGTCTTCCCTCTCTTGACTCAGCTTTGAGGGTTTTCCCACATTCCTTAAAACCCGTGATCCCATCTAAAATTTGTTGTTTTACGTGGTGGTGGCAGCCCCGTAAACGCAACTCATTGTAAAGTTTTAATGATCTGGGAAGAATGTCCACTTGAATTTTATTAGAATTTGGCTATTTGGGCCTCATCACGACTTCCCATTTCAGAATAGAATTGCTCCATGGGGTTTTCCTGGCTGTAAAGTTTATGGAAGCAGACCATCAGGTGTCTCCTCCACAGAGCGGCAGGGTGGTTTGAACCACCAACCTTTGGATTAGCAGCTGATCGTATGCAACTTTCTAATTTGTCTCCAACTCAAAACCAAACCCATTGCCGTCTGTCTCAGAGGGTTTCGGGGCTGTAAATCTTGATGGGAGCACACAACCTTCTCCCATGGAATGGTTGGTGGAGATAAACAGCTGTTAGCAGCCCAGTGCTCTGCCTGCTGCATTCCCAGTGCTTCCTTAACAAATGGCTACAGTGATGGGCTCACTTCCCCTCGGGCATGATTCAGTCTCTAACACTGATGTAAGCTAGGAAGTGATTAAGTAACTCCTCAAAAGAGAAGCCATGCAAAGGCCTCATGAATATTTCTGCCAGTCCAGACACGCTATAAACATATAGTATCCTAATAGTGAGTTGAGATAGTTAAGGTTTATTGTGCCAACCTGGCCGATAAGCACACGTGGGATTACTTGAAGAGTGGAGAGCCTCGCCTTTCTAGTTCTGTGGTCTCTTGCTTTCTGATGGTGGGACCAGTATGCAACTGCTTTAGTTAGTTCTCTAC
>NW_022103908.1:484721-495120 GCF_000313985.2 Echinops telfairi | reverse complement strand
TCATCTGTCCTGGATTCCCTGTGTTTCCAGTTCCTATCTGTATCGTGCAAATCCTCTGGTCTAGCCGGATTTGTAAGGTAGAATGGGGATCATGACAGTGGCGGGGACGAAGCATTTAAGAACTAGAGGAAAGTTGTATGTTTAATTGTTGCTACATACTGCTCCCTGACTGGCTGTTGTATGTTTCATCGTTGCTACATACTGCTCCCTGACTGGCTCATGAGGACATTTTATTAAGGCATAATTCAGATATAATACTAATTCAATAGTTTGGTCATAACTAGAAGTGTTATTCAATTGCTACCACAATCTGTTTCAAAATATTTTTTTCCTTCTTGTCCACCTCGACATGAGCTCTCCATTACCCTCCTCCCACCTCCCCTGTCCTACCCCTTCAGGAACCTTTAATCTAGCAGTTATTGTCTTCATAGAGTCACCCATCAGCATTTCATATACTGAAAAATATAGTACACAACAGAGAGTCAAGAAGGCTACCAACAATCACAAAATACACCAGAGATAAATATCAGTTTGGAAAAAAAAACCCAACAACCAGAATACATTAAAACTGGATCAAGCTCAAAGTGTGTCAATAGGAAAATCAAATGAGGAGGTTTTAACCATTCAAGTCATAGTTTTTTATTTTAATCTACTATAATCATCTTTGCAATACTTTCCGTCTGATAACCAGACTTTTGTTGTTCTTGCTGGGTGCCATCCAGGCAGCACTGTCCAGTCTTGAGCATCCACACAATTGCTCCAATTCCTGAGTTCACTGTTGCAGCCACTTTGTCAATCCATCTTGTTGAGGGCCTTCCTCTTTTTCATTGCCCTTCCACTTTACCAAGCACAATGCCTTTCTCCAGGGACTGGTCTCTCCTGACAAGATGTCAAAAGTATGTAAGACAAAGTCTTGCCATCCTTGCCTCTAAGGAGCACTCTGGCTGTACTTCTTCCAACACAGATCAGTTTGTCTTTGTAGCAGTCCGTGGTATTTTCAATATGCTTCTCAAGCACCACAATGCAAATATGTCTGTTCTTCTATGGTCTTCCTTGTTCAATGTCCAACTTTCACATGCATATGATGCAACGAAGAATATTATGGTTTAGGTCGTGAACTTTAGGTCTCAAAGTGACATCCTTGCTCTTCAATAATCTCAGGAGGTCTTGTGTAACAGATTTACCTAATTCAATACATCTTTTGATCTTGACTGCTGCTTCCCTAAGCATTGATTGTGGATCCAATCAAGATAAAATCCTTGACAACTTCAACTTCTCTCCATTTATCATGATGTTACCTATTGACCCTGTTGTGAGGATGTTGGTCTTCTTTACATGAGTTGTAATAGATACTGAAGGCTACAATCTTTTATCTTCACCAGCAAGTGCTTCAATTCCTCTTCACTTTCAGCAACATGGCTGTATCATCTGTATACTACAGTTTTTAGTAAGCCTTCCTCCAATCCTAAGGCCACATTTTTCTTCATATAAGTCAGCTTCTCTGATTTGCTCAACATACAGATTGAACAAGTATGGTGAGGATATAACCCTGATGCACACCTTTCCTGATTTTAAACCATGCAGTATTTCCCTTCTCTGTTCACACACTGCTTCTTGATCCAAGCTATGCACAGTTTACTATGTTCTACGCAGTCAAATGCTTGGGCATAGTCGATGAAAGACAAGTAAACATCTTTCTGGTATGCTCTGCTTTCAGCCAAGATCCATCTGACATCAGTTATGATATCACTTGTTTTATATCCACTTTTGAATTCAATCTGAATGCTGGCAGTTCCCTGTCAAGGCAACCATTGTTGGAGGGTCTTCAGTAAAATTTTACTTGAGAGTGATATCAATGATATTATTCTATAGTTTGAGCAATCTATTAGGTCATCTTTCTTTGGAATGGGCACAAATAGGTCTTCCAAATTTCCTCGATATTCCCATTCCTTAATTATGATCAGAGGGAAATCTACAGAAGTTTATTCCATGTGTAGATTCTGAAAATATATTTTGGGCCTCCACTGTCATCCATAGCCTTCTTCAAACCAGAATTTCACAATTTAAGCTTTGATACCATTCCTTCTTTTGGATTTGGTTGATATTATTTACAAACCTTGGATCATGCATGTTGGTGTGCTTCTTTTATGTGGGCTTAGTTGATGTCTCACTTAGATGGCTGCTTGTTTGAGAACAAGCTTTTAAAACCCTGTGTTAGTCTGAGCAGACTAGAGAAACAAACTCATAGAGACTCATATGTGTATAGGAAAGAGCTTTGTATACAAGAGCAATTGAATATTGAGAAAACATCCCAGCCCAGTCCAGATCAAGTCCATAAGTCCAATATTAGCCCATATTTCTGATACCAATCTATAAAGTCCCCTTCAGACTCACGAAACACATGCAATTACACCAAATGCAGGAAGAGCACAGGCCAGTGAGTGGGAAGTCTTTTGGATCCAGTGGTGTTGTAGCAAGTCATTTTCCCCATAAATAAGGTTTAATGGGCGTGGTGGTTACCTAATCTGGTGTCAACGTGAGACTATTAAGAGTGAAGGGGTGGAGTCTAGCCTGTCAATCAGGCTGCAGCTTGAAGACCTCATTTGGAGGCAAACGGCATTCCTGTTGACATGCCAGATGGAGCTACACTGATGGATCCAGAGCCCTTGAGTTAGTGGAGCCATGTGGAAACCCACACCAGTGCTGAGATGCTTCTACGGCCACTGAATCCATGAGACTTTCCACCCACTGTGATCTTCCTGCATTCAGTGTCATTGCATGTGTCACATGAGTCTAAAGAGGAATTTATAGACAGGTATTGGACATAGGAGCTAATAACGGACTTATGGACTTGATCTGGGCTGGGCTGGGATGTTTTCTTAATAAACAATTACTCTTTATATAAAGCTCTTTCTTGTACACATAAGTATCCCTAGATTTGTTTCTCCAGTTAACCCAGACTCACACAATGGGGTTGTAAGGAAGACTTCATTGTTGCTGTTGTTAAATGTCCTAGAGTCAGCTCCAACTCACAGGGACTCTGCTTATGTCCAACAGAATGAAATACTGTCCAGTCCTCCACCCACCTCACACTCCTGGCCATGAAGAGTCCTTGTTGCAGCCACTGTGTCACTCCATTTGGTGGTGGGTCTTTTTCTTTCTTACTGATGTTCTCCTCCAGGGACTGGCCCCTCCTGGTAACATGACCAGAGTACGTGGGATGGCGTCTCCTTATTCTGTACTTCTTGCAAGACAGATTTGCTCATTCTTCTCCACCAACATCACAGGTCACATGCATCAAACATTCTTCAGTCTACCCTATTCATTGTCTAGCTTTTACATACAATGAAAATCATATATTGGGTCAGTTGTATCTTAGTCTTCAAAGTGATATTTTTGCTTGTTAGCACTTTAAGGCATTCTTTTGCAGCAAATTTGCCGGATGCAATATGTCACTTGATATCTTGATTACTGAGTCCACGGGCATGGGGTCTAAATCCAAGTAAAATTAAATTCTTGAAAAATTTTAAGATTTTCTCCATTTACCAGGATGCTGCTTCTTCACCTAGTTGTTAGGATTTCTGTTTTCTTTATGTTGAGATGCAACCTGTACTGAAGGTATAGGTTTTGTTCATCATTGGCAAGTGCCTCAAATTCTCTTCTTTGCCAGACAGCAAGATTGTCATCTGCATAAGGGCAGGTTATGAGTCTTCCTCAATCCTGATGCCAAGTTCTTCTTCCTACACTGCACCTTCGCAGACTCTTTGATCGGAATAAA
The DNA here is from genome assembly GCF_000313985.2 of Echinops telfairi. Lineage (NCBI taxonomy): Eukaryota > Metazoa > Chordata > Mammalia > Afrosoricida > Tenrecidae > Echinops > Echinops telfairi. Next base: position 491,342 of record NW_022103908.1, on the reverse strand, counting down.
AGCTAAGTATGGTGAAAGGATACAACCCTCATGCACACTTTTCCCGTTTTTAAACCACAGTCTCACCATGTTCTGTTCAAATGACTGCTTTGTGGTCTATGTACAGGTTCCACACGAGCACAATTAAGTGTTTCAGAATTCATCCCAATGATACCCATCATTTGTCATGGCCTCCATAGTCGAATGCCTTTCCACGGTCAATAAAACACAAGAAAGCACCTTTCTGGCTTCTTTGCTTTGAGCCAAGATCCATTTGATGCCAGCAATGATATCCCTTATTTCACATCCTCTTCTGAATCCAGCTTGAATTTCTGGTAACTCCCTGGATGGCTGGAATAATTTTAAAATTACCTTCAGCAAAATTGTTCTTGCATGTGATATTAATAATAGGGTTTCATAATTTCCACTCTCTAGTGGCTCACATTTCTTTGGAAAGGGCACAAAGACAGGTGTCTTCTGACTGGCCAGGTAAGCTGCCTCCCAAATTCCTTGGCACAGATGAGTGGATGCCTCAGTGCTTCCTCAGCTTACTGCAACATTTCATGGGTTCCCCCCCTCCAGTTCCTGGGCATTATGTTTCACCAATACCTCCAGCGCAGCTTCAACCTTTCCTTCAGTTCTTGATCACATGCTACCTCTTGAAGTAGTGGCACATCAACTACTTCTTTTGGGTACAATTACTCTTTGTTCCTTCCATCTTCTTTTGATGCTTCCTGCATCCTTCTTCAATAGTTTGCTCATAAAACCCTCAATATCATACACACAGCTGAATTTGTTTCCTTTCGTTCTTTCAGCTTAAGAGACACAGAACAAATTCTTCCCTTTTGTTTTTCTAACCCCCAATTGAGCTTCCCACTGAAATATCCTATTTGGCTTTTTAATTCAACCAATTCTTCCTACATCCAGATGCTCTAATATCATTCTTTCACCTTTCCTTTCTTCCTGTCCTTTAATGACCTTTGGATTCCTTCATATAAGATGCTTTGATGTTATCCCACAAATCATCTGGTGCTCAGTATGTCAAATTCATTCTTGATATTGTCTCTGAAATCAGGTGGGATATGTTCAAGATCATATTTTTGGCTCTAATGGACTTGTTTTGATGTTCTTCACCTTTAAACTGAACCTTCATTTTGAGAAACTGATGGTCTGATTTTCAGTCAGTCCCTGGCCTAGTTCTTGCTATTGATGTTGAATTTTTCTATCAATTCTTTCCTGAGATGGAATTAATTTTATTCCTGTGCAGTCCATCCAGCAAGGTCCACATGTTTAGCTACCATTTATGTTGTTTAAAGGGGGATAGTAATGAAGAGCTCTTGCAAAATTCTGTCATGCAATCCCCAGCCTAGTATCTATCGCCAAGCCCTATTATCTACCACTGATGCTCTTCTTTGTTCTGTTTCTGCATATCAGTCACAATAATTACCAATCCATCTTGATTGCATGTGCTATTAATTTCAAACTTCAGAAGTTGGTTAAAAAAACTTTTCAATATTTCCATCTATGGTATTAATGTAACCATTAATATGCATACATTTGAGTAATAGTCACATTAACTCTTCTTATGGGCATATGGATATTATTCTATCATTAACAATGCGTACTTTATAACAGATCTTGAAATGTTCTTTTTTTTTTTCTCTTTTTTAACATTTTATTAGGGGCTCATACAACTGTTATCCCAATCCATACACACATCAATTGTGTAAAGCGCATTTGTACATCGTTTCTCAAAACATTTTCTCTCCATTTAAACCCCCGACATTAGGTCCTCATTTTCCCCTCCCTCCCCGCTCCCCCCTCCCGCATGAGCCCTTGATAGTTTATAAATGGGTATTTTGTCATATCTTGCCCTGTCCGACGTCTCCCTTCACCCACTTTTCGGTTGTCTGTCCCCCAGGGAGGAGGTCACACACAGTTCCATGTAATCGGTTCCCTCGTTCCTACCCATTCTCCCTTTACCCTCCCTGTTTTGCCACTCACACCACTGGTCCTATAGGGCTCATCCGTCCTGGATTCCCTGTATTTTCAGTTCCTATCTGTACCAGTGTACCTCCTCTGGTCTAGCCAGTCTTGCAAGATAGAATTCGAGTCATGGTAGTGGGAGCGGGGAGGAAACCTTTAGGAACTAGAGGAAGGTTGTATTTCTCATCATTGTTACATCGCACCCTGATTGGCTCATCTCCTCCCTGAGACCCCTCTGCAAGGGGATCTCCAGTGGCCTACTAATGGGCTTTGGGTCTCCACTCTGCACTCCCCCCATCATTCACTATGGTAAGATTTTTTGTTCTGATGATGCCTTACACCTGATCCCTTCGACACCTCGTGGTTGCATAGGCTGGTGTGCTTCTTCCATGTGGGCTTTGTTGCTTCTGAGCTCGATGGCCGCTTGATTACCTTCAAGCCTTTAAGAAATGTTCTTTTTGATGATGAATGTGATACTGTTCGTCTTCAATCTGTCATTCTTGCATAGTAGACCCTTTGACTCTCTGATTCAAAATGGTCAACACCCATCCATTTCAGCCCATTCAAGCCTCAGAGACCGATGTGCCTGCATTCCATTTTCATTTTTGACAACTTGCTACTTTCCTGGATTCACACTTTGTACATTCCACATTCCAGTTGTGAATGGGTGCTGTAGTTGGTTCCTCTCATTTTAAGTCGTGTCTCACCAGCAAATGAACATTCCTAAAGCTTTGTTCCATCCATGCCATTACGGTAGACTCTACATTGAGAAGGAAGCTCATCCCTGGGTGTAGCCTGGTTTTGTTTTGTTTTCCTACTTAGAGTCTACGTACCTTGCCACCTGGGCAGTTCATCTTCTAACATCAGAACAGACAGTGCTCCACTGACATTCAGAAGGTTTCCGGTAGCCGATTTCTTCAAGGAGCCTTGCTGGTGTAGTAGACTGCAAGGTCAGCCTTTCAAGGTCACCAGACACTGCAGGAGAAAGATGAGGCTTTCTGCTCCTATGAAGATCGACAGCCTCAAACACCCAAGCTGAGAGTTCTACTCTGCCCCATCATAGGGTTGCTGTGAGTCAGACTGACTCAGTGGGCGTGAGTTTGGTTTGGGAGCCAATCTTTTCAGAAGTGAACCTTCATTTCCTTCTTCCTGGTAAGCCTGAGTCTAGAACAGGGGTTGGCAAACTGTGGCTTTCCAGCCATATGTGGCTTTTTTGGTGCATACTTGTGGCTCTGAAGTAATATTGGGGAAAAATTAAAGATATTATGCAGGTGATTTCATTTATTTGTAAAAATATACATATGGCTCTCAAATAATTTTTAAACTGTTAAAATTGTTAAATTGGTTCTTCCATCTCAAAAGTTCGCTGACCCCGAGTCCAGAAGCTCTTCTGAAACCTGTCTGCCATGGATTGGATGACCCTGCTGGTATTTGAAACCCCGAGGCCATCCCTTGCCAGCATTATAGCCCCGCAGTACAACAAACTGACAATGAGCGGTGGTGGAAAGACCTTTGGCCTGTCAAAAAGCTGAATGAATCAAGATATACGTGCAGTTCTTTATTAATAAAACTAATCCCCATCTGCAACATTTGAGTTTAAATTTGCTTCTAATTCAATTCCATCTGTGGGAAAACAACCCTCTAATTCACCACATCTGAAGTCCCTCTAACACTTCCTTCCTCTTCAGGCTACACGAATGTCTGTCTTTCCCTTCAGATAGAGTTCAACTGACTGCATGTCTGAAGAATGGCCCCATCCAATACGAATGGATCTCCCTCATAAGACACTCGCCTTTGATGGTGATGGAAACTCAGTGGAAGGTCAGGAATAGATCAAGACTCTATTAACCTCTCCCTTTGCTGCGAGGGCTCCCCTGTTCCTGTCCACGGACACCAACCTTCTTCTTTCACACATGGCTTCTTGGCTCTCTTGTCTCACTCCTGTGGAGCCTCATACAGATGCACGGTGATAGAATCCTAAAACTAGTAACTGGGGGTTACAAAGAGTCTAAGAGACTAGGAGCAAGAAATCTCCCTCTTAACACCTGCGCCTCTTTTTTTCCAATTAGATTGCAAAGAAAAGCTAAATTGGCATGTTTACAGTGGGTTTTCAGAAAGCTCTAGATAGCAACAAAAGCCCAAATCCATCTGCAGAGCCCCCACGTGAACTAAGACTCTTAAATTCCTTTAATCCATTAACTAAGGATGGGCATAGTCTTGTCCCCAGACAGGGTGCATTGGAAAATGGATTCCTGCAGATGCAGCTAGGTTCAAATTTAACTTCCTACCATCTGTTCTCCATTTTGACCTATTTTAAACTTGTTCTAGTTTGTAATGCTTTCTGTTTTCTTTTCGATTGAGGTTTTTCTGTTTTAGGCTGTTGGTGGCGGTGGCGGGGTTTGTAGGATTCTTTTCTATGAAATTCAGGCTAGGTAAATCTATAGAGACAGTAACTAGAATAATAATAGGACAGGGGAGTTTGGGGGGAATACAAGTGTGAGGAAACTATTCTAAAAAGGATGAATACACAACTCTTTAATATATTTAAACCTTTGGATAATATGACATCAGAAGTATAGGTCAATAAAACTGTTAAAAATATTAATATCAACCTCAAAAAAAGGGAAGAAGTTTACAATGAGAAGCTTTTTAATGATAGTGTCAAGGAAGCTGCAGATCCATGGAATCTTCGGAGCGTGTACCTCACAAACCAACACTAATCTCTTCTTTCTCCTGCTGTCTTTCTCCCTTCCCTCTCTCTCTTATTCCCTCTTTCCCAGTATTTCTCAGTCTTTCCTACTTCTTCTCGATGTGTGTCTCTTTGCACACTCCAGGGCATGTGTGTGTGGTGGGGAAGGAGGGCACATAAACATAGCTCACCTTTCCTGGGTGTTTCCATCACAGACCACTGATAACAGTTCATTCTGGACAAACCTAAAAGCATGAAATGTACATAATTAAGAATCAGGTAACTTCATAAACCTGGCATAGAGGAGGAAGTGCTACCCGCGCTTCATCAGCTTGTTGAAACATTTCAATCGGTATTCCATAATATCTGGAGCCTTGTTTTTAACTAATCCTTCAGTGCAGATTGGATTTCTTCCTTCAGCACCACTGGCCGAATGTCGAATAGTTCTTTTTGATACAGTGACTTTCTGTGTTCTTCCCATCTTCTTTGGATGCTTCCTGCATAATTCAATATTTTGCCCATAAAATCTTTCAGCATTGCAACGAGAGGCTTGAATGTTTTCTTCAACTCTTTCAGTTGTAGATGTGCTGAGTGTGGGCTTCCTTCTTGGATTTCTAACTCTAGGTCTTTGCACATGTCATTATAATATCTTAATTTGTCTTCCTGAGCTGCCCTTTGACGTTTTCTATTCAGTCCTTTTACTTACTCATTTCATCCAATTGCCTTAACTACTCTATGATTAAGAGCAAGTTTCAGAGTGTCTTAAGACACCCATTTTGATCTTTTCTTTCTTTCCTGTCTTTTAAATGATTTGTGCCTTCTTTTTGAATGATGTTCTTGATCAAAGGGCATTTATAGAGGTATAAATATAGGTATTTACATATGTAAATATAATTTTATATGATGATGGTGAGATAGATCTATGTGCATATATTTATAGGTTTAGTATTAAGGTAGCAGATGGACATTGGGCCTCGACTCAACTACTTCCTCAATGCAAGAACACTTTGTTCTATTAAATTGGCATTCCATGATGCTCACCTTCCTGACATGATTGCTGAAGACAAATGTGTGCATAAGCAAATGTAGTGAAGAAAGCTGATGGTGTCTGGCTATCAAAAGATACAGCATCTGGGGTCTTAAAGTCTTGAAGATAAACAAGTAGCCATCTAGCTGAGAAGCATCAAAGCCCACATGGAAGAAGCACAGCAGCCTGTGTGATCATGAGGTGTCAATGGGATCAGGTATCAGGCATCAAAGACCCAAAACAAAACAAGCAAACAAAAATAATATCAATGGGAATGAGGGGGAGGTCAGAGTGGAGAAACAAAGCCCATCAGTAGTCAATTGGACACCCCCATTAGAAGAGCCACAAGGAAGAGAAGAGCCAGTCAGGGTGCAGTCTAGCACCGATGAAACACACAACCTTCCTCTAGCTCTTTAATGTTTCCTCCCCACCCTGCCTCCACTGCCATGACCCCAATTCTATCTTACAAATCTGGCTAGACCAGATAAGAGCTCGCTACCAGGGAATCTAGAACAGATAAACCAATAATGGAAGCAGTGATACTAGGAGGATAAGGGTAGTGGGGGTGGAAGAGTAAGGGAACTGATCACAATGACTGATGTATGGCCCCTCTCCCAGGGGGATAGACAGCAGGAAAGTGGGTGAAATGAGACAGTGGTTGGTGTAACACATGAAAAAAAAAAGAGAATAATTTATTAATTATCAAGGGGGCATGGGGGATGGAGGGTGGGGGAGGGAGGAGAGAAAAACGAGGACCTTATGTCAGGAGAATTCCATGTGTTGTTAAAACAAAGATATTTGCTATGAACGAGTTGTTGGTGTTGCAAAATTCTACCATGCGATCTCTAGCTTCATTTCTATCATCAAGACCGTATTTTCTTTTTTCTTTCTTTTCTCCATTCATCATGATACTGTTTATTGGTCAAAATGTCAGGATTTT
>NW_022103908.1:476916-483682 GCF_000313985.2 Echinops telfairi | reverse complement strand
AGACGCTATATCTTTTGATAGCGGGCACCATCAGCTTTCTTCATCACATTTGCTTATTCACTCACTTTGTCTTCAGCTGTTGTGTCCGGAAGGTGAGCATCATAGAATGCCAATTTAATAGAAGAAATTATTCTTTCATTGAGTGAGTACTTGAGTGGAGGCCCAATAAAACCATATTTTCTAATGACCCTTCCTTCCTCTTTGTTTCCAAACTTTTGCATTCCAATCACCAATAATTATCAATGCATCTTGATAGCAATGTTTGATCCAACTGAGAACACTGGTAGAATTCTTCACTTTCTTCCATGGTTGGTGCATAAATATGAATAATAGTTGTCTTGACTGGATATCTTGAGGTGGATATCCTTGAGGTGGATAGATATAATCCAGTCACAGACAGCAGTGGATCACAGCCAAATGGGGAACAAAGAGTTTCCACCCTGGCATTCAACAAGGATGAATATTAATTCATCATTCAAAAGAGTACACTTTTGAAAATGAAAATGTGGCATACTAGTAAGTGTGCAGAGTTAATAAGTGTGCACATATAGAAATTGGCCTGTGTAAATCTTCAGCCTTTCCCCAGTATAAATCACCAAACTGGGTAGACAACAAACACGAGGAATGTGAGTGCATAGCTACAATGATTTAGATGCATCTGAACGGAGTAATTACTGAAATAAAATGCAAAAACCGAACAATCTATCCCATCAAGTTCAAGCAGAACTCCTAGAAGACACTGACCACTGTACTTCATTCTCTCTATAAAGAGAGGAGCCTAATTCAAGTAACATTTTTAATGCCCTTCCACGATCTTCTATTGTCCTTTTTCCCTTGATAAAGATAAGAGACCCCCCCAGTGGTTTCCCCTCCCCTCTTCCAGCAGACTTACTCGTATGAAGTGGACAGGTCCACAGCTTCATAACCATCGAGTCTGGGATGTTGTTTTTTACTATAATATCAATTATAATTGATATTTTTACTATAATATCAATAAATGCAAAAAATTAATGTGAGAGATTTGTCACATGTAAAAGTGGTGCAATCAATGTATGTGAATGAGGGTTTCTTAAATTAATAAGATCTAGTAAATATGGCTTACTCAATTGAAAACAACATTTTAGGGGAGGGAAAATCAGAATTAAGAGTCTAAAAACCATTCACATCGATACTATCAAGAAAGAATAACATAAATCTCAATTATTTCACCTTTCTTTCTCCCTCTCTGATCCTGCATGTTATAATTTATATTTCTATTTTATCTTCCATGGATAACTCCAAAATAGGTTATTGGTGTCAATGTATTAAGATAATAACTAAATAATTTAAAACATGAATGGAAAGGCATTACCTGGCTTTGTAAACTTCCTTTTTCGGTTCTACTAAGCCAGTGGTTCTCAACTTTCCTCATGCTGCGACCACTCAATGCAGTTCCTCATGTTGTAGTGACCCCCCAACCATAAAATTATTTTCATTGCTACTTCATAACTATAATTTTGCTACTGTTATGAATCGTAATGTAAATAGCTGATATGCAGGATGTATTTTCATTGTTACAAATTGAACATAGTGATTAATTAAAAAAAGATGTAATTCTATATTGTGAAATATTTATTTCTAATGACAAATAAATGAAATGTTGTCTTGAAGCATGGTGTAGCATGGGTAACAGTCTACACGCGGGGTACTTGTATGTGGGTGTATCTGCATGTGGGCGGACCTACCTGGAGACGGATAGAGGAGCGGTGTCTTGGTTCCTAAGACCTTCGGAAATATGTTTTCTGGTGGTCTTAGGAACCCCTGTGAAAGGGTCATTCGACGCTCAAAGGGGTTGCGACCCAGAGGCTGAGAACCACTGTACTAAGTTCAAAGATCAAGCTTCAGTTTGAGAGTATCATTTTCTCTGTGCTTTCTAATTTCCAGTTTTCCTGTTCCCTCTGATCACTTTTTATTCTCTATGATCCAATATACCCACAAAAATGAAGTAGAAACTAGCAGAAGCAACAATATCAGAACTCTAGAAAAACACTCCAAAAGTCACAGCAATTAAGCAAATACCAAACCTAGAGATGTGGTGGTTTTCTAAGTGCCATGCCCCATCCCTCCTTGGCTCCCTGGAACATAAGCTCTGGCTTCAGAGGGAGCAGGGTAGACTTTATTCAGAGATGAACATGTGTCTTCTAATCTGAAAGACTGAAGCAAGGCCCTTGTTTGGGTTTAGTGGTGTGATCAGTTTATATGACCGCACAGGATAGATCACACAGGGAAATGAGCAGGCAATGCTAGGAAGGTACAGTTGCCTATAGCCGACAAGGCGTAAAACAAACCTCTTAGAACTAAACTGTGAAAAACTGGAGTTTCCTAGGGAAACTAGGGGATTCATCATCACCTTTTACATGAAGAAGCTGAGATACTGGTGCATGTGCAAGACAAGCCTGATTCAATGTTGGAGTGCCTCAGTACAACAGAGTCGTAGGCAATGAATGGGAGATCTGTCTGCTTCTGGCTTGGTTTTGTGTTCCTCCCACCCCCTGGCTCTCAAGAACACTAGCAAAATAACAGAACTGAGCCCTTCCTTATTAGTAATTACTTCAAATGTAAATGAATTGAACTTTCCAAAAAAAATGCCGAGATTGGCCGAATGGGTAAAACATCATGATCCATCTATATGATGCAGCGACACACCTTAGACGCAAAGACACAAGTAAGTTGAAAGCTAAAGAGGGGGGTAAAATATTCTGCATTGAAAAATAATAAAAATAAAATAAATTAAAAATATTCCATGTTAAAGGTAGCTGAAAAAGAGCTGGAATGGATCTGTTAGTATCATATAAAATAGATTTCAAGTCAAAATCTATTACAAAGGGCCAATGCATTAAGAGGATAATTAAATATACTTTCATTCGACATCAGAGCCCCAAAGTATATGACGTAAGCAACAACATAATTGAAAAGAAAAATGGACAATATTCTACAAAAAGAGTTGGAGATTTCACTACACCTAACCTAACAGTTAAGGCCAAGACCAATGAGGAAGCAGAATATTTGAACAATACTGTGAACCAACTAGAACTAAGAGACATACATAGAACACTCTACTCAACAATAGTACAATAGGCATTCCTCTCTTCAGTACACATGTATCATTACCAATAATAGACCACATACTAAAGCACTAGTAGTAAACCTTAAATACTTGAAATCATACAAAATACCTTTCGTGAACCTGAGGAATGAAACCAGAAATCAGGAAAATTGGAAATTTCACAAAAATGTAAAATTAAACGACATAATATTAAACAAACAACTGATCAGAAAACAAATCAAGAGAGAAAAAGTTAAATATTTGTACATGAAAGTACAATATTCCAAAACTTAGGGGATACAGCAAGGCAATACACAAAGGGAATTTTATAGTTTTAAATCCAATATTGAAAAGAGGAGAGCTATCACAAATCAATAACCAAACTTTATACTCAGAGGAACCAGAAAAAGAAGAGAAAACTAAATTCAACAATAGTAAAAGTAAGAAAATAATAAATACTAGAGAGAAAATAAAGGAAAAGGAATATAAAAACAATATAGAGAATCAACAACATAAAAAATTAATTGGTTTGTTGGTTGGAAGTTATAAATCTTTAGCACGATATGCAAATAAAATGGGACAGGTGAAAGCACAATGACCAAAATCAGAAATTGTTTAGGAGATATTACTGAACACAAATAGATATAATAATGACTGTAAGAGTAGGATGAACAAGCACGTGCTAGTAAGATAAACTGTATTAAATGGGGAAATCCCTAGAATCACCTCTACTGAAAGTAGCAAGAAATAGAAACTCTGCACATACCATTAACAAGGAAAGAGACTGAATCGACAGTCAAAAACTTCCCAACAGACGCCCCAAGGGGAGTGAGTCCAGTCTGAACCCCCCACAGCAGGGCGAACTGACAAGGGACTATAACAGATCAGCAACGGGAGCCAAGCCAAGCCACAGAGCCCCTGAGAAGCCCCCAAAATAGACTTCAGTCAAGGAGGGGCAGTTCCCAGAATCCCCCAGGACCAGTGGGGAGATAATCATAAAGGTCAGCATACAGACCTAGAATTATCTATGTTTTGGGGGGTTTTTTTTGGGGGGGCCTGGTTATTATTTTATTTTCTTTATATATTTTTTCTATTTTTAAAAAATTTATTTCTTCCTTCTTTACTTCAGTTTTCTAATTTCCTTTTGTATTGTCTGCATTATTGTTGGTTTGCCTACCTATATAAGACAGGCACGAGAAGCAAGCCCAAGGAGACAGCCACAGGATCAAAGGTTCCGGGGGGGACTTAGAGGGAGGAGGGGGCAGGGGAGGGGAAGGGTGAGCAAACAGCGCCATAGACAGGGAACAACTAGGGAATGAGGAGGACATAGAGGTCCTGGGGGTGTTGGAGCAACAGCATCTAGCTGAGAGGAATTACTAAGAGACAGAAGAAGGGTGAGCGTGATGGTGAGAGAGGACGAAGGTAAAAAGAAACAGAGGAAAGATCTAGGAAGCAAAGCTATGGATAGAGGTAGAAACATAGGTGTGCACTTATGTAAATATATTAATTCATAAAAATAGAGGTATTGGCCTAGGTACATATATTTATATGGCAATCCATTGAGGAAGGGGACAGACTTTGGGCCTCTGCTCAAGCCCTCCTTCAACACAAGAACACTTTGTTCTAACAACTGGTCTTTTGATGCTCAACCTCCTGGCATAATTGCTGAAGACAAAATGGGTGCATAAGCAAATGTGGTGAAGAACACTGATGGTGCCCGGCTATCAAAAGATAGAGCGCTGGGGGGTCTTAAAGGTTTGAAGTTAAACAAGTAGCCATAAAGCAGAGAAGCAACAAGCCCACACTGGAAGAAGCACACCAGCCTGTGCGATCATGAGGTGTCAACAGAATCAGGTAACAGGCATCGGAAGACCCAAAATAAACAAACAATAACATATTGTTGAGAACAAGGAGGTCAGAGCAGAAACCGCAAACCCATCTGTAGACAATGGGACATCCCATTGGGTGCAGTATTCCTCTGGTTCCTTGAGGCTTCCTCAACCTCTCACTAACATGACCCCAATCCTGCCTTTCACTTTTAGGCTGGAGCATGTACATAGGTACAGACAAGAGCTCAGGACACAGGGAATCCAGGTCAGATAAAGCCCTCAGGAACAGAAATGGGAGTAGCGATACCAGGAGGTAAAGGGAAGGTGGGGAGAGGTGGGGATAGAAACTGTGGGGGAAGGGAGCAGCAGTCAGTGTGAGATATGAAAATTTATCAAGGGATCATGAGAGGGGGGAGGTGGGGAGAGAGGATAAAAAGAGGAACTGATACCAAGGACTCAAATAGAATGTAAATGTTTAGAAAATAATGATGGCAACATATGTACAAATAGGCTCCATATACAGATAGGAACTGAAAATACAGGGAACCCAGGGCGGATGAGCCCTACAGGACCAGTGATGTGAGTGGCGAAACAGGGAGGGTAAAGGGAGAATGGGTAGGAAAGAGGGAAGCGATTACATGGAACTGTGTGTGACCTCCTCCCTGGGGGACAGACAACCGAAAAGTGGGTGAAGGGAGACGTCAGATAGGGCAAGATATGACAAAATACCAATTTATAAACTATCAAGGGCTCATGAGGGAGGGGAAGGAGGGGAAAAATAAGGACCTAATGTCGGGGGTTTAAGTGGAGAGAAAATGTTTTGAGAATGATGTACAAATGCACTTTACACAATTTATGTGTGTATGGATTGTGATAACAGTTGTATGAGCCCCTAATAAAATGTTTAAAAACAAAAAAACAAATAGACTCCATACAATTGATGTATGGATTGTTATAGAGCTGTAAGAGCACCCAATAGAATGATCTTTTAAAAAAACTTCCCAACAATGGAAATTCCAGGACAAGATGGTTTTACTAGCGAACTGAACCAAACATTAAAGAAGAATTAACAATAACGGTACTCAAACTCTTCCAAAACAGAAGAGGAGGGAACACTTTCCAGCTAATTCTAAGACGTCACTGTTATCAGGCTTTCCAAAGCCAGATAAAGACACCAAAAGAAAGAAACTACAGACTTTATAAATAGTGATGTAAAACCCTCCATAAAATGCCCGCACACCGAGTGAAGCAGCATGGCGAAAGAACTATAAGCCTAACTGAGTGAGATGCAAACATGATCAACATAAGAAAATCTATATATGATACTTATAAGCCATAGAAGCATGAATGGATTTTGGGCTTTCACTGAATTCTAGTCCTGATCTAAGTAAAACTAGTTTTTGTGGCATGGTCCTGCTTGTTGACTGACCTCAGGAAGAGATCACTGAAGACATGGATGCTATAGCAAAGTATGGTGACCAACCTAGCTGATGCGACTATCAGGAAGAATAGCATCTGGAGTTTTAAAGGCTTGTTTTCAAACAAGCAAACAATTAAGTGAGGCGTCAACCAAGTCCACATGGAAGAAGCAAACCAGGCTGTGATCCAAGGATTGTATATAATATAATCCAAATCTTAAGGAGGGAATGGCATCAGATCCTAAATTATGAACACCTGGCTTGAGAAGGCTATGAATTAGTGTGAAAGCCCAAAATCCATTTGCAGGGTTCACACATGGATTTAGCCTCCAGTGAATCCCCTCTGATCAGCGTTGAGGGATGTGAACAGCCCTGTTATCAGACAGAAAGCACTGTAAAGTCGATGATGGCAGACATAGGTCAAAATTTAATAT
>NW_022103908.1:474637-476598 GCF_000313985.2 Echinops telfairi | reverse complement strand
TTACCTTGTTACTTTTTGTTTGCTTTTAGGATAGGTACATCTATAGACAGTAATTGGATTATTGGTTACTTAGGTGTACGGCAGGGGAAGATGGGTGGAAAGAAGGAGCTGATAATCATGAATACAATGAAGAAAACCTTCTAAAACTGCTTGTGGTGATGATTGTACAAATCTTCTTCATGTGGCCCAACTATTGAATTGTATAATATGTGAATTATGTGCCAACAAAACTGTTGGGAAAAAATTAAAGATAATATGTTATTTTTTCAACAGAAAGAAAATCAATGCAATACACCTGTGGTGGTTACATAATCTCTTGTCAGTTTGAGATTTAAGAGTGAAGGGGTGGAGTTTAGCCTGTCAATCAGGATGCAGCTTGATGACTTCATTTGGAGGTGCTAAGGAGATTACTAGCTTGCTGGAGGCATGAGACAGATTCACTCCCTGTGAGGGATTCTTGCTGACAAGACACATGGAGCTACACTAGAGCCCTGGAGCTGACAGAGCCACATGGAGACCCCTGGCCATGCTGAGATGCCTCTACCAGGACTGGATCCACAAGACTTTCCACCCACTGGCCTGTGATCTTCCTGCATTTGGCATCATTGCATGTGTTTTCTGAGTCTGAAGAGGAATTTATAGATTGGTAACGGACATATGGGCTAATATTGGACTTGTGGACTTGATCTGGACTGGGCTGGGATGTTTTCTCAATATTCAATTGCTCTTGAATATAAAGCTTTTTCTTATACACGTGAGTGTCTCTATGAATTTGTTTCTCTAGTATGCCCAGACTAACACACCATATTAATAAAAGGAAGAAAATAAGAATTGTATAATCATTTCAACTGATGCAGAAAAAGCAATTTGACTAAAAGGCATTTGACTATCTTTCATGATAGAAACTTGCAGAAAACTCAAAATACAAGGTAAATTCTTCAATTTACAGAACACATTTTTGAAAACCACATATTAGAAAATTGAAATAGTTTCCCCTAAGAGCAAGAAATATGCTCACTTTCATCAGTGCTTTTCAATGTTATATTGGATGTTTTAGACAATGAAATCAGGGAAAAGAAAGTTTTTAAAAGCATCTGATTGAAAAAGAAGTAAAACTATCTCTATACAGAGATCACATAGTTTAGTATGTAGTATACAAGACACCAAAGAATCCACATGGGACCTAATTAGTAGTGCTAATAAACAAATTCAGCAAAATTGTGAGATACACGTTCACCACACAGAAATCAGTTGTTTCTATACACCAGCAATGAACATGAAAATGAAATGAAATAGTCCTATTTACAGTAGCAACAAAATGAATAAAGTAGAAGGCTTTACACTTCCTGATTTCAAAGTTTATTTAAAAACAACTAAAATCAAAACACTGTGCCACTAGTATAAAAATTGATATATACATAAATGGAAAATAATTGACAGTCCAAAAATAAATCAATACATCTATGGCCAGTTGATCTTTTACAAGGGCACTCTATTTTCAATAAGCAAAGCTCGGTATCTAGAGCCAAGATGTTGAACTAGGCAGACACACTGTCTAGCCCATGGATAACAGACTAGACAAACCACATAAGATAGATAGAGATGATAATCCTGGAATGCAGAGTTCCAGAGGAAAAGATAAAGACTAGATCAAATCCTGCTGAGAAGAGATTACACAGAAACATCAAATAAACATTCTCACCAGAATAGAAAATTAAAATGTCAAAGTCTTAGTAAACTTTAAAACAGCAAAGAAGTTAGAAAATTTGTAAATAAAATTAACTCAGCACAGAAAAATACATGAAGCAAAGAAGTCATCAACACCACAAATCACACGAAAATACAGTGAACCCTCGTTTATCGCGGGTAATCGGTTCTAGACCCTACCGTGATCAATGAAATTCCGCGAAGTAGGATTCCTTATTTGTAAATCAAATATTTTCGTAGTTAGAGCATAGAGG
>NW_022103908.1:471688-472715 GCF_000313985.2 Echinops telfairi | reverse complement strand
TATCTCTATAAATGTCTTTTAAAAATCATTTTATTGGGGCTCGTACAGCTCTTATCACAATTCATACATACGTACATTGTGTCAAACACATTTGTACATTTGTTGCCATCATCATTCTCAAAATAGTCTCTTTCTACTTGAGCCTTTGGTATCAGCTCCTCTCTATAAATGTATTTTGCCTCCTAATTTCCTCTACTTCCTTTTACTCTACTCCTGTCTCACTATCATGTTTGACTTTCATTCAGGTCTCCATAGTTCCTCTCTGCTACATTGCACTTGCTCAAACCCCACAAGGCATTCCACTCCCTCCTAGCCATTGATCCTAGCTATCTCTTGTTGATTCCTTGTCCCTGAGTTTGTTGGCTAGCCTCCTTCTAAGAAGCATTCTAGTTGAACCTCTTCCAAGACAGATTTATACATTCTTCTGGAGGTCCACAATATACTCAATATTCTTTACCAACACCACAATTCAAAGGCATTGATTCTTCTCTGGTCTTGATTATTTATCCAGTTTTCACAGACATAGGAAGTGATTAAAAATACTGTGGCTTGGGTTGGACACATCTTAGTCTTCAAACTATTATCTCAGTTTTCCAACCTTTTCAAAAGATCCTTTTCAGCAGATTTGCCTAATGCAATAAGTTGTTTGATTTTCTGGCTATAAATGGAAGTTTATTGTGGATCCTGGCAAAAGGAAATCCTTGAGAACATCCTTTTCTCCAATAAAATGTTGTGTTGCTTATTGGCCCAGTTGCAAGGATCTTTGTATTCTTTATATTCAGATGTCATTCATAGGGAAGGCTGTGGTCTTTGGTCTTCGTCAGATAGTGCTGCAAGTTCTCTAGGCATTCAGCAGACAAGGGTTATGCTGTCTTGCATATCTCAGGCTACTAAAGAGTCTTTCTCTAATTCTGACACCACATTTTTCTTCATAGAGCCCATCTTTCTGATTATTTGCCCATCCTTCAGACTGACCAAGTATGATAAAAGGAAGAAGACTGAATTGCATGTGTCCTGATTTTAAACT
>NW_022103908.1:468635-470237 GCF_000313985.2 Echinops telfairi | reverse complement strand
TCAGGGTGCAGTGTAGAAATGATGAAAACTACAACTTTCCTCTAGTTCTGAAATGCTTTCTACCCTCTCCCCCACTTATCATGATCCCAATTCTACCTTACAAATCTGGCTAGACCAGAGGATGTATACTGGTACAGATAGGAACTGGAAACACAGGGAATCCAGGACAGATGAGCCCCTCAGGACCAGTGGTGAGTGGTGATATCAGGAGGGTGGAGTGAAGGTGGGGTGGAAGGGAGAACCGACTACAAGGATCTAAATACGACCTCCTCCCTGGGGGATGGACAACAGAAAAGTGGGTAAAGGGGAACGTCACACAGTGTAAGATATGACAAAATAATAAAAATTTATAAATTATCAAGGGTTCATGACAGAATGGAGAGTGGGGCGAGAGAGGAAAAATGAGAAGCTGATACCAAGGGCTCAAGTAGAAAGCAAATGTTTTGAAAATGATGATGGCAACAAATGTACAAATGTGCTTGACACAGTGGATGGATGTATGGATTGTGATAAGCATTATACGAGCCCCCAATAAAACAATGAAAAAAGTTCTCAATAAAATCCTAGTTAATAGAATACAACATCTACCACACATTGTCAGTTTATCGTACTGTGTTCGCTTGTGTATTGCTGTGATTCCAGAAGCTATATCACCAGTCCTTCAAGGTCATCCATGATGAACAAGTTTCAGTGAAGCTTCTGGACCAAGACAAAGATTATGGAGAAGAAACTGGCTGTCCGCCTCTGTATATGAAACCCAGGATAAGTACACCTAAAGAGATAGTCACTGGACTGATGTTTTCCTAGGTGCAGGACAGGGAATTATGTGTGTGTGGGGGGGGAGGGGGCCAACCACAGCAAATACAAGCAAGAAGAATGTGTGCTAAAATTGATGTGGTGATGATGGTACAGCTCCTCTTGATGTGATTGAACTATTGAATTGTATTATATGTGAATTTCACGCCAATAAAACTATTGTTAAAAAATAATAATACGTCATGACCGATGGGATTCAGTTACATAAGCATGGCTTAAGACTAGAAAAACAACCAGCATCGTCCACTACATCAATAAAACTAAGGAAAAGACGAAAGGTGCACATGGGCATATCAACTGATGACTCCACAGTTTAGAAACTTGTTAAATTCATGTACACATGCGTGGTACTCACAGGCAGAAAGTTACTTGAAATTTACCATTTCATTTTCCCCTAGAATTTGACTTTGAGTGCTTATCATGAAGCTGTAGGGAAAGGCTGAAGAAAAATTAGTGCCTGTGAACGCCGGTGGTCTGCCAAGGAACAAACAACTCTGTCGTGGAAGAAGTACAGCCAGATGCTCCTTAGAGACAAGGATGGCAAGACTTCATCTTTGGACATGTTATCAGGAGAGACCAGTCCCTGGAAAGGGACATCATGGTTGGTAAAGTAGAGGGACAGTGAAAACGAAGAAGGATGACAAGATGGCTGCAACAATGGGCTGGAGCCTAGGAGCACTTGTATGGAAGACCCAGAGCTGGGCAGTGTTTCCTATTGTGCACACAGGGTCACTACGAAGACCCAGAGCTGGGCAGTGTTTCCTATTGTCGCACACAGGGTCACTA
>NW_022103908.1:466171-468249 GCF_000313985.2 Echinops telfairi | reverse complement strand
CATCCATCCATTGTGTCAAGCACATTTGTACATGTGTTGCCATCATCATTCTCAAAACATTTGCTTTCTGCTTGAGCCCTTGGTATCAGCATCTCATTTCCCCTTCCCTCCCCACTCCCCCTTCCTCATGAACCCTTGATAATTTAGACATTATTATTATTTTGTCATATCTTACACTGTCCGACGTCTCCCTTCACGCACTTTTCTGTTGTCCACCCCCTAGGGAGGAGGTTATATGTAGATCCTTGTAATCAGTTCCCCTTTTCCACCCCACCCTCCCTCTACCTTCCCAGTATCGCCACTCTCCCAAAATCTTAATGAATAAAGATTAAAATACATCTAAAAAAAAAGAAATCCAATATGTCAGAGCACTTCGAGCTTAAGTTGGCTTTAAATGCATCTTCAGTTTGTAGGTACATATCCCTTTTGCCCCTTCCAATTTGCTGCTTCTCAAGTCCCTCCGACACCTTGTTCTTCATATAAACACGTCTGTCTTTCCGGTCCTCACACAGACTTTAAATAACAGCATGATTATACTCAGGTGTCCATCCAAAAGGAAGGTGACACCTTGGTACTGGGACACCTGTCTCAGACGCTGGCAGAACCCTGGACAAAAAGGGTCAGATCTTGGGTCTATCTGATTCTTTCTCTCAGTTGAAGCCTATTCTTTTCCATGTGCACTGCGTTCCAAGAGGATTCTTTCATCTGGAGGAGTGTTTCCCAGAGTGAGTGATACTATCCCCTGGGGGTGGCGCTGTAACCATCCAGTGGGGCTGTAACAGCAGGTCCCCGCAGGCTAACCTGCATTAGGGGCTACAGCACAAACGCCTTTCATTTCCAGCAGGACACTAACTAGTTTTCTTTTTCTGAAAAGGGGATGGTAGACCAAATAAGTGTGGGAACCTGCGCTCAGTGTGTGCTCGTGCACACTCAGCTTTCTCAGAGTTTTGGCTGATCGTCACGAAGAGCCACACGAGATGAGAAGTAAGGAGTCTCCCTCTCCTGACCTCATTGTATTAGACCCATCTACATCCAAAGGAGAAAGCAAATTACCCAAGAACGTTTGCAGTGAGCCGTTTGTAGAGTAACTGACAAGGAGACTGCATTGTCCTGGATGCTTCTGGGCCGATTTCCCGTCTCAATCTCCCATCTCTACATTTACAGCCCACCCGTCACTGGTGACTCCATTAGGAGCGTCTGGCTTTCATCCCACGGAGGTCAGTGCTAAAATTGTTTGAATGTACCCTTTTATTTTGTTTTTAACTTTTTTTTCAAAGCAGTATATTCACTTCACTGCTTTGGTGAGATTAAGGAGACCTTGGCTCACTCTGCCACTCCTTTGAAGGGTGTCCTCAGTCCGAGGAAGGCATGAATCTCGGTGGCAGGTTTACTGTGAGCGGGAACTGACGAGACAGCCATGGCTTTCACACGGCGACCTCTTCCTCCAGATAGGCAGAGTTACATCAACGGGCAGCTGCATGTCCTTGAGGGAGGCAGTGAATGCTTCTCCTTGGACTGTCCTTGATATCACGAACGTCATATGCTATCCTGTGGTCAGTGACTCTATTCTGGGTGAAATTATATGTCCGTAGTCTCTCTGATTGAGCTGTGGGTTCCCACGTGCAGTTTCTGAGCCCTTTGTTGTTGACATTTCTTTCTCTCAATAATCGACTGGTAGAGTTTGGCTCTCAGCACACAAAGGGCCATTTCTTTATTTTTTTAATCTGTGAGCGATCCTGTTGGCCTTCTACTGCTAGCCCTGTGGGGAGATGGCCAAGTCGGGCAGCACTAGCAGAACTATTAACACGCTGCCCTCTGGCTCCTTTGGCTGGAAAGGTGTCCACTTGCAAATCCTTGAGGTCTACCTTCACATCTACCATCATCACTGGTGTAGAATTCAGAAGTTCAAGGTTGCAGTGTTTATAGCATAAGTAACTTTGGTCCGTGTTAAATATTTCTTCGGTAAATTGTTGGCAAATGTCTCCTCCAGTAATCCTCCCCGATGTTACTTCTAGAATCACGTCACTTTTGTCACCTTGCTCCTTTGGCACTGAGCTCTGGAAATGCCCATTGGATAC
>NW_022103908.1:463599-464577 GCF_000313985.2 Echinops telfairi | reverse complement strand
CCCGGCACCCTCCGCCTTCACATGGGAATGAATCCTGATGGGCTTCTAATGGTTTGGGTTGCTATCAACCAATGGGCGCCAACAAACTAGGAGGAATAAGTCTCCCTCTTTATGAAACACTCTTCTTTTCTTTCTCTTTTTTGGAAAACGTAGATGCAAAGAGAAAGAAAGTCACATAACAGACACTGGAAGAAGCAAGACTTTAGTGAGAGTGTCCGAGAAGTTCTCTATGGATCCCAGGACCCTTCCCCAGCCCTGCCAGTCAGGTCCACTCACCCCGTGTTGTCAGTTTTGCCAGAGGGTGGAATAGTCACTGCTAGAGAATCCTGAACCCTGTAAAGAGCAAAAATTATACATCGAGAATAAAGTGAGAGACGCTTTACAAGTCAAATTCTGAAGAGACATTTCAGGAAGTGGGGGGAAATAACCGAGGGACAGAAATGGGATGCTCACACATCCGTGTGTGTGTGTGTGTGTGTGTGTGTGTGTGTGTGTGTGTAAGAGAGAGTGAGAGAGATGCAAAGTGATGATTAGTCTCTTCCTGTCTCCCCAGGTTCTCTACCAATGTGGCCACACTGGAATAAATCTAGGAAATGGGAGACAGATGTGAGAATGCAGAAATGGGGAAGTGGATCCCGTAGTCACAGACATCGGGGTGCAGATAAAGAAAACAAAGGAACTGCTCCAATGGGAAGGGTGTGTCCTTGGGGGCCATTCCATGGAGAAGAGTTAAGTACAGGGCGATCAGAGATGGTATAAATTATGTTGATGAGGGTTTCTGAACTGAAGGAAGAGTGCAGGCCTCGATGTTTGTTTGTTTTTGC
Organism: Echinops telfairi; assembly: GCF_000313985.2. Classification (NCBI taxonomy): domain Eukaryota; kingdom Metazoa; phylum Chordata; class Mammalia; order Afrosoricida; family Tenrecidae; genus Echinops; species Echinops telfairi. Next base: position 463,753 of record NW_022103908.1, on the reverse strand, counting down.
CTTTTCTCAGAATTCATTTTTAAAAGACAGCTGGCCATATTATACCCACACATTGGCCTGGGTGATATATTTCACCTCACTAAAAAATAATATCTTCATCTATAAAATGAGAACGAGAAACTACAGTGGAGTGAAAATTCTTTAATTTTTTTCC
>NW_022103908.1:460627-462663 GCF_000313985.2 Echinops telfairi | reverse complement strand
TCGACCCCATGGGTTGTGACTCACGGGGGAACTGTACTGGCAGAGGCTCCTCAAACCTACAGTACCCAGAGTGATGTGTCATTGGAAACATCAATGTCACCAACGTGATCGCCTTAGACTCCAGAGGTGGATGATTGACAATGTTTTATGTTTCTGTTTCTGTGGGTTTTTGTTTTCCTGCCTTTAGTTTGTTTTTGTTTGTGTGTTTGTTTGTCTTTTGTCGTCTGCTAGCTGGTCTGTTGCTGTTGTTGGAGTGTGGGTCTTACAGGGTCTTGAATTTGTCATATGACTGCCAAAGTAACCTGCGTCGTGCATATCCCATGGACAAGCAGATGGATTCTGGACACCCACTTCACTCTGGCCCCAATCCAAAATAGTTAATTCTGATCACATGGCCCTGCTCCACACTCACCTTCACGAAAGGATCACTGAAGATAAGGATGCTACAGCAAAGTGTGGTGAAGACAGCAGATGGTGTCCAATCAGAACAGTGTCTGGGGTCTTAAAGAATTGTATTCAAACAAGCAATCATCTAATCAAGGATTCAACTAAGTCCACATGCAAGAAGCACACCAGCTTGTGTGAGCCAAAGATGACAATAACAAAATTCAAATATGACAAAGGGAAAAGTTTCAGAGCCTAAAATTCAAATATGCCAAAGAGAAACGTTTCAGAGCCTAAAAGTTTCAGAGCCTAAATCGAGAACACCCAATTTGTAGAAGGCTGTGGAAGACAGTAGGAGCCCCAAACCCATCTGCAGAGCATCTAGTCAGATTAAGCCACTGGCAGACCCCCTCTAGCCACAGGCAAGGGCCTGGCACAGCTTCACTGTGAGATAGAGATCACTGTCATCGTGATTATACTACATAGAACTTGATACTTGGTCAGTTGACCTCCCTCTTGACCCAACCTGAAATAGTTCTAAGTGCAAATATTTCTTGCTTGCTCCGTGACCAAAAAAAAAAATTAACTGGCCTTTTAAATATTGATGGTTGTCTTTTCCTTCTTACTCATTATTTGTAATTTTAATCTTTATATTACTTTTTATCCTTGCCACTTTATTTTCTCTGTTGGGTTTTCCAGTTTGTGAAGCACGGAAGAGTAGATGCATAGAGATAAGAACTGATGCGAGGGTTTATAAGGGAGGTAGGGGAGGGGTGGGAGATAGGCGGAGCAAATAATGTATGTGGGAGTGGGGAGGGAGCACTAGAACTGGTGGTGATTACACAACCCATTTTAAAAGCGATTTAACGACGAGGGAGAAAAAAGAGAAAATGTTCTAGAATTGATTGTAATAATGATTATACAACTCTTCTTGATATGACTGAACTATTGAATTGTGTGACAGGTGAAGTGCCAATGAAACCTAAAAAAAAAAGTAAAAATGCCAAGAATGAGCCGTCTTTGAAGCAGTAGCAGAATGAAGAAAGCCCAGGGTCATTGGAAAAGCACATTCAGATTGCTGCCTGAAGTGGCTGAGGCCAGAGGCACCAGAGACTGCGGCCCGGGGCCTAAGAAGCACAGCACTGAGCCTCTAGGACTGAGATCGAGCAACAGGCTGGCTTCCTAGACCAGGAAGGCAGAGGCCAAGCGGCCACATGGGTGAAAGGCTTACGATGAGAAACGTGGTTGCTGGCAGAGGGAAGGTGTTACTGCGGACCAACCACTGTATCTTTATAATTTGCTGATCCTGACTCGTGATAACCTATTAAATTCTCCAATAACCCCCATAATTGTGAGTATTGTCTGTGGGTTCAGGGAGGCCACTGCAACGACTTCTTGAATCTAGCACGGAAGGAGAGGTCCGTGGGAGAAACGATTCGTGTTGGAGTCGATAAAGGAGGACGGAGGATGGAGGCATGGTTGACACCGGCCTCTTGGCAATAGGGAGGCCAGAGGACATCAGAGATGGCTCTCCGAGATGTTTACTGCAGAGACCTCATGCCACAGTAGTTAAAGCACTCAGCTGCTAAGTGAAAGTATCGTGGTTCAAACCCGTCAGTCACTCTGTGGGATAAAAATGTGGCAGTCCGTAG
>NW_022103908.1:456115-459887 GCF_000313985.2 Echinops telfairi | reverse complement strand
CCACTTGTAGCCATTAGACTTCAAGCTGAAAATCCCTAGTGCAAGAAGAGGTAGATGATGACTAGCCCAAGGGCATCGAACTGGTGGGCGTTAGACTTCCGCTGGAGTCTCTTCCTTGGGGATGCCCAGTGACTGGTGGCCCGGAACTACCATACACATTATGTTAATACCCTCCTTGCTTCATTATGATGTGTGTTAATCTGGTAGGCATGGCTCTGATGTTGTGAGTGAATATTATTGGAAGATTGCCCTAACACCAGCCCCTGTCCTTTGTGTAAACTGTGTCCAGCCACTTAAGGGTTCAATCAGTACAAGTCAACAATCATGGATTGTGATTCATTGCTGGCCTAGACTCATAGGATTTTCTTTTCTCAAGTATTTAAAATTCTATATATTGGCTAAACTAATGACACGCAATGTGCAGTGGTTAACTGCCAACAGGTAACCATGATACCTAATCAGCTGATCACCCTCTTGACCCATTCTGGATTTGTTCTGGGTTTAAATATTTCTCAATTGTTTCTTGAGAGAGGTTTTCTCTCTGACTTATTTTAATATTGCTAGTGGTCTTTTCTTTCCTTTTATATATACAATTTCTTTTTTTGGTCTTTGGTATGTTTCCCTATTTAGGAAGCACAGACAGGGAGCAGATATAAAGAGACAATAATTGATGTAATGACTTGTCAGGGATATGGGGCGGGAGGTTGAGGGGAGTTGGGAGCAAATGGTGAATGTGGGGGAGGGAGGATGATCTGAAACTGATTGCGGTGATAGATATACAACTCTTTAAAAATATGACTTAACTATGGAAGTGTATGATAGGTGAACTTTTTTTTTTGGAAAAAAAATACGATAGCATTAAAAAAAAAGTTCACTAGTAATATCTTGATGACCTTCACTGTGGTAAGCAGAAATGCTTCAGGAGCTGATCATGAGGGAACACCTATATGTAGTGGCATTTCCTAGAGCAGAGTTTCCTAAGAGGCTCGCTCACCACCTCGATCAGAGCATCCTCGATTAGGGCTTCCAGCTGCTGCTGGAGCTTAAAGAAGCTGGCACGTGGGTACCCCCAAAAATGGAATTATTTTTTTCAAAGCTATGTATTTAAATGTTTTTATAAAACAACCTTATCACCTTCAAAGTACTCTTCATGACACTTAATACATTTGTCAAATCTGCAATTCCATTCTTGGAAACATTGTTCACTCATTTATTAGGATGGCTGACAGCACCTCCCTCGTTTTTTTCTTCACATCTTCGACGTCATCAAATCGCTGGCCTTTCATATCCCTCTTCATTCAAGGAAACAAAAAGAAGTCACACGGAGTGCGGTCAGGTGAGTAAGGTGCATGGGGCAAGAGAGGCATGCTGATTTTTGCTAAAAACTGGCACACTGAGATGGCTGCGTGAGCAGGTACATTTCCATGTGGAAAAACTAGTCTCCTGTCTGCCACGAATCAGGCCTTTTTTCTCACGCTGTTACGCAATCTTTTCAGAACTTCTAAATAGAAAGCTTGATTAACAGTTTGACCTGGAGGAATGAACTCTAAATGCACTATCCCCCTTACATCCAAAAAACAAATGAGCCTCATATTGATCTTTGATTTCACTATACGAGTTATTTTTGGGTGAGGTGACGATGGCGTCTTCCATTGGTTTGATTGGTGGTTGATTTCAGGATTGTAAGAATAGCACCATGTTAATCACCAGCAATGACCTTGGGCGGGGGGGGGGGGGGGGGGGGGGGGGGCAGCCTGTGTCAATTCAGAGCTGTTCTTTTAAAGCACTGCATATTTCCAAGACTTTTTTCCTGGTCAGTCAGAACCCGAGTCACAAATTTCACACCAACCTTCTCCTTCCACAATCTTCTGTTAAAATTCACTAAACTGAGCTCCAAGATAGTCCAGGTAACTTCCCCATCTCTTCAATGGTCCATTGTTGATCTTCAAGCACAAGTGCATGAATTTTGTCAACATTTTGGTCTGTTTGGTAAGTTGACAGATGTCCAGAAGGAGGTTTGTCATCAATCGATATTTAATCTTTTTTGAAACGAGAAAACCACTCATATACTTTCCCTAGCACTGTCCCTGTAAGCTGTGTTCAACATCACAATCTGTGGCATTTTTCTTGAGCAGGAAACAAAATTTCACAGCCACATGCTGTTCCTTTCCATCAGCCATCACAAAAAACAAGGTTCAAGTGCTTTTATGAAAAAATTCACTGACCAGAGAAAACCTTCCCAGGCAATGCCACTGGGCACACTAACTCAGAGCAAGTTTCTATATACTCGCCTAGTGGGAAAAATGCGTACTATGAAAGCTCCGCCCAGCAGAGCTTTTTCCCAGGTATTTTTGGGGACCCCCCCTCGTATGGTATCACACTAAATGAAGTGTTGTTAAGGACATTACAGACATAGAGCAACGTCCTTAATTGAGTTTGCCAAGCACATGTACAAATTTCATTTACACACAGGTCACATTTAATATGAAGAGACACGTGTATTTCTCATTGCACTAATCAAGGCTGAGAATTATACTCAAAGTTCAGTAAATTTGGATCATATCACTTACCTATTGTTATTTGAGTAATATCGAAGCCAGAAATATGAGTCCTTGTTTACTTTTTCCATGGTCAAGTCTTATGGTTGAATTTAATCTATAATTGACCTAAAAAGAAAAAAAACATATATGACTTTTACATGCAATATGCTTAAACACTGGTGGTACAGTGGTTAAGTGCTCTGCTGGCTCACCAAATCTAAAGGAGTAAATGGTATCAGAGCTTCAACTGTGAACACCTGATTTGCAGAAGGCTCTGGATGATAGTGGATGCCCAAAATCCATTTGCTGGGTCTATACATGGGTTAAGCCTCCCGTGAATCTCCTCTGATCATGGTTGAGGGATGGGAATAGCCCTGTTATCAGACAGAGAGCACTGCAAAGTTCATTTTGGCAGACATAACCTCTGCAAACCAGGTGCTCACAATTGAAGCCCAAAATCTACCTGCAGAGTACCGATGCTGATGAAGTACCTGGTAATCAAAAGGTCCAAGGTTTGAACCCACCACCCACTCTTGGGGAGAGAGATATGGTAGTCTGTTTAACAATTTATAACCTGGGGAAAATCTAAGCATCTATGAGTCAGAATCAACTCAATGACAGTGAGTTTATGCTTCTGTGGTGTTTAAAAATCCTTTGATATCCTCTAAATTAAAAAGAAAGACATGTAAAATGTATGTGGTATGGATCAGTATTTCTCTGATTAGAGACAGATCAGTATTTCTAGAGCCTTCAATCCAGAAACTTATGAAATCTACAATATTATGCAATTTTATCAATCCTATGAAACATGCATTCTGTATTCATCTTGGATATTTTAGCTGAGAGAGAAATTGAATGTTCAACAAAATTTTAATTGAGCTCAAGGGCCTTTGGAAGAGTACCTATTTCTTTCATAGGACCCAGAGACTGAAATAAAGCACCTTTATGCCAGTTTTACATCATCATACAAAATATATTTCACCTGGGAAGAGTCCATAAATAATAAATCACAGAATGGGAGAATAGAGCTGGGCTCCTCATTTCACAGAACCAGACTGATGCCACATAAGAGCACTGGACGTCACGGGAGAATTGGAAGGCCTCGCAAAGGACCTTGCTAAATTCAGAAGTAATAACGTGATGTCTACACAGAGGCTCTCATTGACATTGAGTCGATGCTGACTCATAATGAGTTTCTGAGACGGTAACTCTTCACAGGACGAGGAAGCCCC
>NW_022103908.1:443102-455543 GCF_000313985.2 Echinops telfairi | reverse complement strand
CCAACGCCGTCATTCAGAGGCCTAAGTTCTTCTGGGTCTCCCTCATTCATTGTCCGGCTTTCATACGCAGACGAGGCAACTGAAAATGCCACGGCGTGGGCCAGGGCACACCTTAGACCTCAAAGCCACATCTTTGCTCTTTTACGCTCTAAAGAGGTCTTGGGCAGTGGATTTGTCATATAAAGTTCGATTTCTTTCTTTTTCTTAAAGATCATTTTATTGGGGCCTCTTACAGCTCTTATCACAATCAATTGTATCAAGCATATTTGTACATGTGTTGCCATCATTTTCTAAACATTTCCTTTCAATTTGAGCCCTTGGTATCAGCTCCTCTTTTATCCCTCCCTCCCTCCCCTCTTCCCACCCTCATAATCCCTTATATAATAATAATAATACATTATAAATTATTGTTATTTTCATATCTTTAACTGGCCACTGTCTCCTTTCCCTGGCGGTTTCTGTTGTTTGTCCCTCCCCTCCCAGCGGGGGGGTGTTAGGAAGTTTGATTTCTTGAGTGCTACTTCCATGGAGTTGATGATTGTGGAGCAAAGTAAAATGAAATACTTGACAATATCAATCTTTTTTCCATTTAGCATGATCTTGGTTATTGTGTGCACTTGCAATGAGTTTTGTTTTCTTAAGATGTAATCCACAGCGAGGCCATAGTCTGATTTTAATCAGCTACTGCTTCAAGTCCGTTCTTGCTTTCAACAAGCAAGGTCGTGGCATCTGCAAATTATCGGATGTTAACCAGCCTTTTTCCAGCCTTGATGCCGAGCGCTTCAAATAGTCCAACTTCTTGGATTAGTTGCTCAGCATACAGATTGAATAAGGATGGTGCAAGGCTACAACCCTGACACACACCTTTCCTAATGTTAAACCATTCGGTATTCCCTTGTTCTATTTGAATGATGGCCTCTTGGTCCATGCACAGGTTCCACGTGAGCACAATGAGGTGTGCTAGAATTCCCATTCTTCTCAATGTTGTCCAGTTTGTTATCCACATGGGTGATTGCCTTTGCATAGGCAAGACACCCCAGGTAAACATCTTTCTGATAGTTTCCGCTTTCAGCCAGGGTCTATCTAACACCAGTAATGACATCCCTCATTCCAGGTGCTCTTCTGAGTCTGGCTTGAATTTCTGGCAGCTTCCTGCATTATTGCAGCCATTTTTAAACTACCTGCGGCAAAATTTCACTTGTGTGTGACATCAATGCTGTTCTTTGATATATTTCTGTGTTCTGTGGGATCATATTTCTTTGGCATGGACACAAATATGGAACTCTCCCAGTTGGAGAGCCAGTCAGGTAACTGGCTTTCAAATGTCTTGGCGTAAACTAGTGAGTGGTGCTTCCTGTGTTCCATCGGCTTGTTGAAACGTTCCAAATGAGATTCTGTCCATTCCTGGGGCTTTGTAGTTCACTGAGACCGGTGGTGCAGCGTGGGTTTTTCCCCTGTGATACCATCAGCTCTTGATAATGCGCTTCTCCTTGACACAGCAGCGCCCCAAGCAATTCTTTTTGGAACAGCGACTCTGGTCTTCGTCCCCTCTTCTTCTGCTACTTCCTGCATCATTCAATATTTTCCCCTCAATGTTGCAGCTCAGAAATAAGTCCTATGCCCCACCCCTCACCCCAAGCCATTGGAATGAGCAAAAAAAGAGAAAGGAACATTGTTTTAACTTTTTAAAAAGGAGACATAAATAAATAAAGTTGGGCCTAAATGTTGATGTTGCGTTTGGGGTCCAGGGCCCCCACCCCACCCCTGTAAATTCCTTCTCTTCCAGCAGCTGTGAGCAGCTAGAGTACCACGTGTGTAGGAGCCAGGTCTGACTCAGAGAGGCCATAGCGGGCAGGGTAGAACGGCCATTGTGCGTTTCCCAGGCTGTTTTGAAGTGTCTCGGACCCCCAAGGTGCAGCCCCAGGGTGCAGGTCCCGGAGATGAGACCCGGAAGGCGGTCAGGGGGAAGCAACAGGATTTCGGAAGTCCAGCTTACCTGCAGGCAGCCCCGGTTTGGCTGGGGAGGGGCCGTGGGAGCAAGGAGATGGGCGCTGGGATGGAAGGCCGAGGGGGTCGGAGCGGTGGGTGCAGTGGGTCTCCGATCTTGGGACCGGTGGTCCCCTCAGTGGGCGCGAACTTGGCTCGGGCCAGCAGTTACCGTCTCCTGCTGCCTTTCCGAGTGAGGACTTGCTTGCATTCTTTTTTAACTTCGGAATTTCCTGTAACACGGGTCGCTACGCCCAGTGTCCACCCCACGCCTGGCCGGCAGGGAGGTCTCTGCGCCTCTGGCCCCGGACTGTGTTGACCCAAGTCCCTGAAAGCACAGGAGCGGGGAGAGGGGGAAGGATGGAGTGGAGCGGTCACTTAGCTGCGCCCCTCTCCCCCCCACACCCACATGACCCCCCACCCCCACCCCACACGCCCCACCACAGCTGGGTCCTGGGCCAACCTTCCCACCAGGTGCCCCGGAGCCCGCCACCGCCACCGGCCCACGTGGTCCTCCAACTGACCTTCCTTCCTTCCTTCCTCTGCCTTCTAGAGAGTCTGGGTTGTTGTTTGACCCCCAGACGGAGGTGAGAAGGCGAGGCTAGCGACAAAGACCTCCTTAGGGTTCGGACACTCCAAGCCCTAGGCCTTCACCTGGTGCAGGAAAGGGGCCATTATTGGAACGCCGTGTCCATGGCAACGCGCACAAGTGCTCCCTGAAGACGGTGGCCCCTGACGACACCTCCACCTGAAAGGCACGGGCGCTTCTCAGTCCAGGTTGGTGGTGGGGGGGCACGCAAATAAAGGCCGCAAATGTGACCTCACAGCAGAGACCTTCTGTAGGTAATGAAGGGGGCGTTCCTTCCTCGCGTTGACTCCGGAGAAAGTTACATGGAGATCTTTCGGCTTCCTCCATCCATGAGAGAGAATGATCAGAGAGCCGAAGGCTTTCTGATCCACATTATAGTTGACCAACAGGGAAGGTCATGGTGGCCCCAACGCAGGAAAACAAGGCAAAACCATCTACCCAAGCTATCCTTTCCTTAGGATGAGGAGGAAACGACCAACTATTTGTTGTAAATTAAAAATCCGTCCATATTCCCAGTGGAGTAAACCTGCCTGTTTGGGTGGAAAACATGCTGAAATAGGTAGCAGTGAAGTGATGGTTGCACAGAAAAGGGATTCAAGCCAGATTCAGAGGGGGGCATGGGATGAGGGATATCATTGCCGCTATCAGATGGATCTTGGGTAAAAGTAGAGAATACCAGAAAAACATTTACTGTTGTGTTAATGACAAGGCAAAGGAATTCAACTGTATGGATCGAAACAAATTCTGGATAACACTGGAAAGAATGGGAATTCCAGAATACTTCATTGGGCCCATAAGGAACCTATACACAGATCAATGCACTTGAACAAACCAAGGAAATAAATACTGCATAGGTTAAGATGAGGAAAGCATGCTCCAAGGTTGTATCTTGTCTCCATATGTATTCAATCTGTATGCTGAGCAAATGATCTAAGAAGGTGGATTATAAGAACACGGCAACAGGATTGGAAGAGTGCTCATTAACAATCTATGTATGATAGGCAGATGAACCTTGCTTGCTGACAGGAGAGAGAACTTGGAGCACTTTCCGATGATCAAAGACTGTAGTCTCCAGTTTGGATCAGAACTGAACGTAAAGAAAACAAAAATCCTTACCAGTGGACCAGTAAACAATATCGTGGTAAATGGAGAAAAGATTGAAGTTGTCAAGTTTTCATTTCACTTGGACCCACAACTAATCAATGCCCATGGAAGCAGAAGTCAAGAAATCAAACTTTATATCGCATTGGCAATCTGCTTCAAAAGTTTGCTTTAAATTTTAAAAAACAAAGATATTATTTTGAAGGTTAAGGTGTGCCTGATGCAAACCATGGTGTTTTTATCACTTCATATATGTATGAAATCTGGAGAATGAATTAGGAAGCTGAAAGCATTGGTGCATTTGAATGATGGTGTTGGCAAGGAATACTGAGTGTCCAGGGCACTGTCAGAAGTATAAACAAATTGATCTTGGAAGAAGTACAGCCAGAAAGCTCCTTAAACATGGGAATGGAGTAAAAGCCCTAGCGTTACCCCTTTAGACTTATTTTTGTTCCCTAACATCCAATAACGTGGGGAAGAAACATGATGTCTATCCCTTGAGGAAGACAAACCTGCCATTTGACATGGCGTCCATGGAGGAGGTAGGTGCTGCCAAATCAGTTTCAACTCATATCTGCCTTGTGTACAACTGAGGAAGAACTGCCTCCTTAAAGTAGAGTCAACCTTAATGACATGGATGGAGTAAAGTTTTAGAGACCTGCATTTGCTGATGAGAGAGGACTCAAAATAAGAAACAGCTACAAACATTCACCAATAATCCCAATGTGATATACAAAGTAGAGATTTAGGGAAATTGGAAAGAGCAAAAGTGAAATGGATTACATAACGATCAATACCCTAAGCATCCGTAAGTGGAAATGACTGGTATTGGCCACTTTGAATCAGACAATCATGTAGTTTACTATACCAGGAATGAGAGACTCAAGACAAATAGCATCACCTTCACTGTCAAAAAGCATATTTCAGGATCTGCCTTGAATACAGTGTTATAATGTGATAGAATAATATTTATACTCATAGAAGGAAATTTAGCCAATACAGCTGTGATTCAAATTTATACACCAACCACTAAAGCTAATTGACAAAATAGGCAATCAAGATGCATTTATAATCACTGGTGATTAGAATTTGAAAATTGGAAACAAAGAGATCAGTAGTGGGGAAACATGCCCTTAGTAAGAGAAATGAAGCTGGAGATCACATGATAGAATTTTGCAAGACCAATGGCTTCCTCATTGCAAATCCACTTTTTCAACAATATAATCAGTGACTACATACACGAATTCCCCAAATGAAATACACAGGAATCAAATGTACTGTATCTGTGGGAAGAGAGGATGGAGAAGTGCAATATCATCAGCCAAAATAAGGCCAGGGGCTGTGTATTAGTCTAGGTACTTTAGAGAAACAAATCCACAGCAACTCATGTATAAGACAGTTTTATGTAAAGAAAGTGTGCATCACGAAAACATCCCAACCCAATGCTGCCCAAGCCCACAAGTCCAACATTAACCCAACACCAGTCCACAAAGTCCTCCACCTCAAAAAACAGAGGCAATGATGCCGACTGCAGGAGGAAAGCTGAGTCAGTGAATGAATAAGCATCTCAGCACTAGCAGGGGTCTCCACACGGCTGCTCCAGCACCCAGGGCTGGCGCGGGGTAGGTCCATGTAGCTTCTCCTTGAGGATGTCTTGTAGGAAGTCAATCTTGCAAGCCGAAGCAGGGAACTGCTAAGGCAGCTGCACCCTGGTGCGACCATCACAAAGCAAGAGACCCGAGAACTAGAAAGGCGAGGCTCACCACCCATTTATCCCTATGTCTTTCAATTAGCCCCACATGTGATTATTGGCCAGGCTGGCACAATTAACTCACTCAGGCTGTGACATAGCCCATCCAGGGCTCATATACAAGTTGGGGTGGAACCACAATAAACGAAAAGTCAAGGAGCGCTAAACTACAAGTCTGATACATCCCATACCACGTACCAAGTACTCTGATTGAGAAGGGGACCATTAGCAGCATTTGGAAGCTGACTTGTGTTCTCTGCTGGTCACTTGCTCCTGAGAAGACTATCCTGACTTAATCCTGACTTCTAATGGCATAATTAATCATATGTATCATAAATATTCATCTCTAGAATTGATTAGTTGAATCACACAGTATTTATCCGTGTGTCTATCTCCTTTCATCCAGTATTGTTACTGTTGGATGCTGTCCACTTGACTCCATATCACAGTGACCATACAACAGAAAGAAGCCTGGCCTGGCCCGATGCCACCTTCACGATTGTGGTTCAGCTTGAGCCCACTGGTGCAGCCCCAGTGGCCATCCATCTCGGGGACGCCCTTCCTCTTTGTCGATGCTCATCCACTTAACCAAGCACGATGTCCTTTACCAAGAACTGGTCCCTCTTGCCATTCTTGCTTCTAAGAAGCATTGGGGGGAGGGGGGCAGGAGGGGAAACCATCAAACTGTACTTCCTTCAAGGTAGACTTGTTCTTTTGACAACCCAAGGTGTTCTCAGTATTCTTAGTCCACGCCACAACTCAACTGTGTTCGTTTTCTGTGGTATTCCACACTCATTGTTCAACTCTCAGGTGCACATAAGACAATTAAAAACACCAAGGGTTGGGTCAGAAGTCCCTCAGTCCTCAAAGGGACATTGTTGCTCTTGACTACTTTTCAGATCTCTTGTGCAGCAGATTTGCTCAGTGCAGCACATCCTTTGATTTCTGGACTGATGGTTGCATGAGTATTGATCTCATCGAGATGAAATCTTCTATTCTCTCCTCCCTTTATTAGGATGCTGTCTATTGATCTGGATGTGAGAATGCTAGTTTTTGTGACACTGAATTGTAATCCATACTGTGGGCTGTAGCCTTAAGTCTTCATCAGTAAATGCTCCAAGTCCTCTTCCGTTTCATCCAGCAAGGCTGTGCCACTTGCATACCACAGCTTGTTAATAAGCCTTCCTTCCATACTGAGGCTGTGTTCTTCTTCACGTAATCTGGTTTCTCAGATTATTTGCTCAATATACAGACTGAATATATATGGTGAGAGGATGCAGCCCTGACACACACCTTTCCTGATTGTAAGCCCCGCAGCATCCCCTTGTTCTGATCAAACAATTGCCTCTTGGTCTTTGTACAGGTTCGGCATGAACACAATTAAGTGGTGGAATTCCCATTCTTTGCGATGTGATCACGATGTTGAATGCCTTTGCATAATATTCATAAGGTTTTCAGTAATGAATCCCTGCCTTGTCCTTCTTCTTAACCTGTTTGCCATGAATTATTTTACCCTACTGATATGTGAAATATTGGTGGCATAGCTTCCAGCATCACACCAACACACAAGCCACATAGATAGACAAACAGATAGATAACAAATGGATGGATAGATAGGTAGATTAGATAGTAGGTAATAGATAAAATAGATAATGAATAGATGGCAAGGTAAATTAAATCCATGGATGTAGATTATATATATATCCTTAATTACCTTGAAGAATTTCCCTTCTATTACATTTTAACAGTTTTATTGGCATATATTTCACCTATCATACAATTTAATAGTTCAATCGTATTAATAAGAGTTGTACAATTGTGGTCGTTACATAATCTGGTGTCAACTTGAGACTACTAAGAGTGAAGGCGTGGAGTTCAGCCTGTCAATCAAGTCGCAGCATAATGTTCTCATTTGGAAGCACTATGGAGATAACAATCTCACTGGAGGTCAGACCCACACTCATTCTCTGCTTCATCTTCCTGCTGATAAGACACATGGAGCTACGCTCATAAAGCCAGAGCCCTGGATCTTGAGGAGCCACATGGAGACCCCTGCCAGTGCTGAGATGCTTCTACCACCACTGGATCCACAAGACTTTCCACCTATTGGCCTGTGATCTTCATGCATTCAGCGTGATTGCATGTGTTGTGTGAGTCTGAAGAGGAATTTACTTATTGGTATCGGACATATGGGCTAATATCAGGCTTATAGACTTGATCTGGATGGGGCTGGGATATTTTCTTAATATACAATTACTCTTTATATAAGGCTCTTTCTTATACACATATGAGTGTCTATGGATCTGTATCTGTAGTCCACCCAGACTAGCACAACACTGATCATCACAATCAATTTTAGAACATTTCTTTCTTTCTCGTATCCATTATCATCAGCTCCCCAATTCTCTCCAACCTCCCCACCATACCCCCAGGAAACCATCAATGTAGTCACTGTCTGCATAGCTGTGCCCATCCTGGAAGTCATATACAGAAAAACATAGAAAACAAAATACAGAAGAACAAAAAACACTGCACTCTGCATGACAGCAAGGCTATTCACATCACTGGACTGTGGTCAGAGGGGATTCACCAGAGGCTTCCTCCATGTGTGGACCGTGCGAATGGATATGGGGTTCCCACTGTCATCCACAGCCTTTTGCAAACCGGGTGTTCGCAATTTAAACTCTAATCCCATTCCTTCCTTCAGGTTTGAATTTTATCATTCACAGTCTTCTGTTTGGGCCCCGTTCATGCTTCACTCAGATGACTGCTTGTTCAAAGACAAGCCTTTTAAGACCCCAGATACTGTTCTTTCTAATAGCCAGGCACCATTAGTTTCTTTACCACACTTGGCTACAGCACCTATATCCTGAATAATCTATTCTTAAAGGTGAGCATCAAGTTCTATTACTATTTTGTTGAACATTTTTATCAGGAGTGGGTTTTGGACTTTATAAAATGCCCATCAATATGTTCTTGTTTGCTTTTCCCCCCTTCCTTTTATTTGTATAGTGAATTGCACCTGGGGAAATCGTAAGTGTGCACTAGGGAATCCTGGCAGATACCATCTTTGCCAAGAATCATTCCCAGTTGGCTGAGCTGCTTTAACAAATATTTAATCAAGAGGATACTTAATCTCCTAAAGGTATTGCTAAAGCAGTGGCTCTCAACCTGTGGGTTGCTACCCCTTTGGAGGTCGAACGACCCTTTCACAGGGATCGCCCGATTCATAACAATAGCAAAAATACAGTTATGAAGTAGCAACGACAATAATTTTATGGTTGGGCAGGTCACCACAACATGAGGAACTGTATTAAAGGGTCGCAACATTAGGAAGGTTGAGAACCACTGTGCTAAAGTAATGGTATTTTTTTCAGACTGGAAGAAAAACATGTAAAAATACAATATTATTTCCCAAAGAGTAGTGGAATTATGAGCAGTCATTTTGCCTCAAAGTTTCTATAATGTTGTCATAGTATATTTACCGTGTAAAACATTTTATGATAACAAAATAAAGACTTGCTTACAAAGGGCATAGACTTTGGAGATTGCCAAGTCGGGCGAGGGGGTGAGGGCAAGGGAAGGAAGATAAAACAATGGACCAGACTGTTGACGGGTTAACGGGTGACGTGGAACGTAGTAGATCATAAGAGAGAGATCAAGGGAGAGTAAAGGGTAAACTGTTGAGGGCTTTGATGAGTAGTTTAAACTATTGAATACCAAGTTGATGAGCTGAAATATAAACCCCACCTATAGATATTTACATACTATATATATAGATATAGATGTAGATATAGATATAGATATATATGGTTTCATGTAGTATGGCAAGGGAGGTTGAAGGAAAATAGGGAGCTAATAACAGTAAGTATAAGAAAGAAGAAAATGTCCTAAAATTGATTGTGGTGATGCGTGTACCACTCTGCTGATTGAACTATTGAATTGAATGATATGTGGATTATGTGCTATTAAAAGTGTTTTTAAAAGCTGACTAAAACAACAGCTTGTACTTAGAATGAATAAACATGCTATTGAAAGGCATCACCTCTCTAAGCCTAGTAGCTAAGGTGATGTCCCAGGAACGCTTTGGCAGGGAAAGGAATTCAGCTTGGCAGTGCTCGTTTCCCCTGATGGCTTCCCACACGCCCATACGTGCATTTCTCTTGCCCACTACAGGCATTCCATGTGCTGGCCTTCCAGCAGGATCTGCCTCCCTGTTCCCATTCTACTGGGAGCCCTTCATCTCTGCAGACACAAGACGGCTAATGACTCTGAGCTCCAGGATACAAAGCCTCAAATAGGGAGTGGGGGCAGAGGCCCCCTTTCCCAGGTCAATGATTCTTTCTTTAGTGGCTGGCAATCAGAATCCTCTTCTCCTCACACTGCCGAGTTCTGCTTGGCACAGTTCTTCTTCTACATGGCAACCAAATGTGTTAAGTCCATGTCCCGACCCAGTACATTTTTCAAATACTATAGGAAGTTGAGGAGGCGGGATGCTTTGTTTTGTTTTGGTTTTTTCCAAGCTGACTGGAAATTTTCTCTAAACCAACCTCTGGGTGGGGGTGGGGTGGGGTAGAAATTGTCCTAGAAAATCAGAAGTCTACTTAGAATGATTTCCTTAGAGAAGAACCAGGTGGACATTTTCCATGTGGGTCTTACCTGGTGTTCACAACCTCAAGGAAAGTGCATGCTTTCACTATTGCTCAGCATGCTTACACCAGTAAGTAAGCTACGCCCTGGCATGAACGGCATTAAGTCAGTACTGGGTGTTAGATGATCCCCCAGTTGTCTGATGTTCCACTCAGTCGTTTCATGGTAGCCACCCACTCGGAGGGGATTCCTTTATCATCAGTTTGAGGGGCACCAAACTCACTGCCTTCGAGTCCACTACAATTCATGGCAACCATATAGTACCGGGTAGAACGGCCCTGTGTGTTTCTGAGACTGTAACTCATCTTTCTCCTGCAGAGCGGCTGGGGGTTTCAAATCTGCTGACCTTGTGGTTAAGCACTCTGCCACCAATGGTGCTGAAAACCCTATCAAACCCACTTACTCTGCACACATAGCATGAGTCAGAGTGGATCAACGACAACTAACCACAGCATTTTACTACAGGGACTTGAATTTAGTAGGTAAAGTCATTCGTTTCCTTTCTTGGTCCTTGGGGTACGATGGGAGCTTTCCATGCTCTAGGACAGGAATGGTTTTCCCCTTAGATTAGTTATAAGTAAAACCGTGGCAAATCTGCGCCTCATTTGGTCATTTCTAAACTGGCTCTCCAGGTGTTCAGGACTCTGTGAAGCCAACTCAGCCAGTCCATAGGCAACACCAGGTCCTCTCTCCAACCACGTACTAAGAGGAATTGCACTATGAAAATAAGGCACACCGTGCTGGCTGTAGACTGGTAAAGGAGGTTGGTACCACAGAGTTCTGGCTCTAATTCTACCTCTACCTTTTTGTTTACTCTCTATCCCTCCCTTCATTTTACACTTGAGGGACCCCCAGCCTGATTGGTCAAATGCCCCCACAAAGCCCACTGAAAGGCCAAAGAAACTAGGACCCGGGCTTTTGACTGAGAGACAAGTCCCACCCCGCTCTGGCACCCTACCACCACCACCAGCCGCCAGTCATTGAGTCCATTCCAAGTCAAGGCGACCTCCTGTGTGTCAGAGTAGAACTGTGATCCCTGGGATTTCCAAGATCTGACATTTTGGACATTGATTTTCAGGCTTGTCTTTTCAAGATGCCTCTGGGTTAACTCCAACCTCCAAATGTCTTGCTCCTGTCAACAGTTGCAGCTGAGCAAACCCACAGGGCTTGTCTTATAGGGTTACTGTGACTTGGAATCGACTCGATGGATCCCTCTTCAGGCCCCGCCTGCACTATCCCCAGCAAGCATTGTTGTTGTTTGACATGGGGTTGAATCCATTCCCTTTCGTGGCAGCCCCACGTGTGCAGAGGAGAACTGTACATCACAGGGTTGTCAAGGCCATGCCCTTTCCACCAGGGCTGTTTCTGTGGCAGCTCGAGGTGGGTTGGAACTGCCAACTAGAAGCTGGAAGTTGAACACAACTGATGGCCCCTCCCAGGGTCTCCCCAATAAGCCTAAATCCTAGCGGCAATGGGCTTTAGAATAAGCACGTGACTTTCCACCCACTGGATGCTTTGTGACTTGGGTGTGGTGCTTTATCTCCAAAGACTTGGTGCTCAGTGGATCAGTATTAAAAAAGAGAAAGGAGGAGTTGAGAATGACTTCCCATTTCTGTCCAGAGAGGCCTCTCAGGAAGAGGGAGGTGTGGGCGTTCCCAAGGGTTTTAGAGTGATTTCCGGACCAAGACCTCAAAGAGAGAGCTTACTGGAAATTGTTTGGACACCCGGGGCTTTCTAATTTAACTGCTAACAGAATAAGAATTTATTGAACCCCAAGCTGTAAAGAGGAAAAATGCTATTATGCTAATCTTTCAAATGTCCTCTAAAGGAAAAGTTATTTGGTAAATCTAAAGTTTATAAGTTTATTTGAACTTCCAAATTTCTATCCATCCATTTTTAATTACCACATGCTTTTGATGTGTTTTTGGCAGCAGTTGACATTGAAGTTGATGAAAATGGCCTGGGGCACCAGCCCTGGCAGCAGAGAGGTGGGCGTAAGGGACCCCTACAGCTGGAGAAATAGTAGACATGTGACACATGCCAAGGCAGGTGGTAAAGATGCACCACCCAGGATCCTCAAGGTTGACAAGAAACCAGAGGGGGGAGGGGGGAGTTCCAGTAATAACACCAGGCTCAAATTCTAATAACATAGCTCACCAAATACATTTCCAGAATTAGAAATAAATGATCTCTAACTCTCACCATTACTCTATGGAGGGAGGATGATTATGTTTGATTTTCTGTTTCATTTTTCATTGAAGAGGGGGGAAAGGCAAACACTACAAGAGGATTTATTTATTTTTATTTTTTTCTTTTTTAACATTTTATTAGGGGCTCATACAACTGTTATTCCAATCCATACACA
>NW_022103908.1:433314-441543 GCF_000313985.2 Echinops telfairi | reverse complement strand
CCAAGACAAAGACAGAGTAGGAAAAAAGGCCTGGCAAACTACTTCCAAAAATTAGTCAATGAAACCCATATGGATCAGAACAGAGCATTGTGCAATTCATTTGCTTCCTAAGACCCTAAGGAGGGATCAGTTGCCAGAGGAGGACATCATGCTTCCTGGAGCGGAGTGGAAGGAAGCCCCTGTGCGATGGATTGGCCCAATCACCAAGACCATGGACTTGAGCATGCTGGCAGTCATGAGTGCAGGACCGGGCAATGTCTTGTCTTGGGCCTGAGATCCCTGTGAGTCAGTCTCTTCATTTATCGATTGCTTGGAATCGTTTTTGTTTTCCTTCATCCTCTCCAAGCTTGTTGGTATTCTGTTCAAACTTGATGCTTGTTTGCAATATGACTCTCTTTTAGAGTCGTCTATTCCAGTTTTTCTTGTTTTCTTTCATACTTTGCCAGTATTGTAGCCTCGGGTTCCTCTAAATCTATATTCCATGAACATCCCTTCTTTCCTAGCACTTCCACGCATGCTCAAAAGCAATTTGATGGCATTCTGGGTCACAGCTGGTAGTTCCTGAACCCCACATCTATTATCAGAGTTTATACTCAAACAGCTTCTCAAGGAATGCTATGAGGCAAATAGACTTTTTGTCTGTGCAGGTCTAACAATGCCATTGCACTCAAATGTCATTTGATTGGGTACAGGTCTTCCAAGTTTGATGCTATGATTCTATTGCCTTCTGATGTAGCTGAGAAGAAATCTAGTGCCAGTATGAGTACTGTTTCTATAAGAGAATGTGCATTTATCCTCCTACCCCTGGGAAGCTTCTCTGTACACTTCTTATGAAACTTACAAATAATGTGTGCCTTTTCCATTCCTTATAGTCAACACTCCCTTTCTATTTGAAATTCACAGCTAGTTCTGGAAATTTTCCTTGTATTCTTTCCTTGGAATCACCCTCCCCTGAGTCTTCTCTGCTCTTCCTGGAATTCTTGGGTCTGTGTGTGTGTGTGTGTGTGTGTGTGTATCTATGTTCTCATACTTTTTCCTCCAAGTTTTATTTGAGGGGAGTCCTCTAACTTATTTTACAATCATGTACTGAATATTTCACTTCCCATGGCTCAATCCCACTTTTATTTTATCCTTCCTTTTCTATAATGTTCTGCCCTTGCTTACTATAGATGCCGATCATTTCATTGATGCTTACTTATGCAAGGTTTGATGAAGCTTTTCTTTGGTTCCCTGAATACATCTGTTTCCTCTGGAGTCAGTTCTCTGCTTATCTTTCCTCATCATTTTGCGAGCTCTCCCCAAATGTTTGGTGAGTGTTCGTTTCCAGGTCAACTTAACCATCAGACAAGAAGAAGACCGGCTAGGGACTCTCGGGCCGGAGTAGAGATTGCTGAGTGTCAGATTTCAATGTGAGTATCGATAGCTCTGATCATTATACTCGGGCTACTCCGCAAATGCCAGAATGCAGATGGGCAGGTGCTGGGTACCAAAAATGAACCCACCTGCCCCAGATGAATCAATGTCTGTAGAAAAGTATCCGCTAGGTCACTGGTTGGTTGGTTGGTTTTCTCTGCAGTTAAACACCTAGTTGTCCAGGATTCTTGGTCCCAGGTTGAGCAGTAGTGTGGACACTGCTGTATATGCAGACTTTCCCTACAGTATTCTCTCTCTTTTTTAACAGTATTCTCTTTATTGTCATTTTCTCTGTGTCCCCAACCTCTGCAAAATTCTACCACTTTGGAAGCTTTCTCACTATCTTAGACTCGGGAATATCCTGGGAAATGGCTTTTTCCATGTGCTTTGCCTTCCAGAAATTGGTTGAAATCTTTTATCCTCTTGTTCTATGAACTGTTTTTGGTATTAGAACTTTTATATTCCTTTTTCATTTTCATTAGGTTCTCAGAGGGAGAGAAAGTAAGTATAGGGGCTCACCATTTTGCATGCCTAGGTACTATTATTCCTTTTCATGCATATATAAAGAACAGACTGAAGGTGATGAAGTGACTCGCCTGAAATGATAAAGCTAGAAAGAAAAGAATCAGGATGAAATTTGTACTTTTTTGACTCTGTCAAACGACTTCTTCAAGCCATTATGCTGGTATGGTCTAGAGCAGTGGTTCTCAACCTGTGGGTCACGACCCCTTTAGGGGTCGAATGACCCTTTTACAGAGGTCGCCTAAGACCATCGGAAAACACATAAATATTTCACAATATATAATTACATATTGCTTTGTGATTAATCGCTATGCTTTAATTATGTTCCATTTTTAACAATGAAAATATCTCCTGCATATCAGATATTTACATTATGATTCATAACAGTAGCAAAATTACAGTTATGAAGCAGCAACGAAAGTAATGCTATGGTTGGGGGGTTATCACAACATGAGGAACTGTATGAAAGGGCCGCGGGATTAGGAAGGTTGCGAACCACTGGCCTAGAGAAGCAAGACTTTACAGAATGCGTTGTAATTATGCTGCTCTTTGTGTAGAAAAATCACCCAGAAACTGGCCCCTAACGTGTATGTAATATCTTCTACACAGAGTAAAACGAGACCTCATCAACATCATTCATGGTTGTTAGTGCTGTCAGGTTGACTCCGACCCACAGCGGTCCTCCGCACAAGAGAACGAAGCACCATCCAGTCCTGAGCCATCTTCATCATCGTTCTCATGTGTGAGCCCATCATGTTAGCCGCTGCGTCAGTGCATCTCCTCCAGCGGCTTCCTCCTTTTCACTACCCGTCCATTTACCAAGCAGCATGTCCTCCAGGACCTGGTCTCTCCCGATAACATGCCCAAAGTACACGAGGGGACATCTCACCAGCCTTGCCTCTAAGGCGCACCCTGGCTGTTCTTCTTCCGAGACAAATCTGATTGTTCTTTTGGCAGTCCATGGTCCTTTCAAGATCTTTGCCAAGGCTGTGGTGCAAATGCACTGGTTTTTCTTTGGTCTTCAGTGTTGGAGTTTCACACGCATACGAGGCGATTGAAAAGACCGTGGCTTGCGTTAGTCCTCAAGACCTTTAAAGAGTTCTTGCGCAATAGATGTACCTAATGCAATGTGTAACATCATAAATTAGCAGCCTTATATTTTGTGGGTCAGGTTGGAGATTTGGTAGGAAGGACTGGACTATCCATGAATAGGGGCAAAGGCCTGGCACATTGATTGTTCTCTGCTGTACCACACCCACTTTAAGTAGAAGCTAAATTGTGAGGGGTGGGAGGGACACATTCCCCAAATGGGTCCTATAAACATGGGGGTAGCGGCACAACTGGTGGACCCTTAGGCAGGCACCAAACTCTTAAAACCAAACCCACTGCCTTCGAGTTGATTCCAACCCACAGTGACCCTGCAGGACAGGGTAGAGCTGCTGCTGTGGGTTTCTGAGACGAACTCTTTACAGGAGTAGAAAGCCTCATCTTTCTCCTATGGATCAACTCGTGGTTTCCAACTGGTGACTTTGTGGTGAGCAGCCCAAGCATAACCACGAAGTCACTGGAGCGCCTTAGGAAAGGAACCCCTCAGGAGTATTGAAGGTAGATGAGAGAGTTGTCTCGTGCGTGTGCCTTCCTACTACCCTGTCAATCTGGCGGCTGCTCTCATCTGGACGAAGTGATGGCTGTTGTAGTGAAATGCGTTCTTTTCTGTGACCTTTGGCCTCGGTTCTTTGGGAAAACAGTTGGAGAGATGTTTCCCAAGATGATCTTTGCCTTAGTCTCATACCCGGGGTGAGGGTGGTGGTGGTGGTGGTGTTACATTTCCTGGGTGAGCTCTAAACAACTTGGTTTGATACTTATGTCTAGTCCTGGACCACAACCTTCCCTGTGGCCGATAGGCACGGGCTACAGATTGGTCAATAGGTTATTCAAATGAAGTGACTATTGGCTATACAAATGGCATTACTATAGCTTACCATGCAGATGAAGGGAACTGGTTCGTCCTTGACCCTGGTGAGAGGGCCATGCCTTGAAATTGATGAGGTGTTTGTGTACATATGAGAGGACTGCAAAGATTGTGGGAATACTGAATTAAAAGATCCTTCTTCCATGAACTTTTGAAGCCCTGCCCCCATTTGAAGCCCCCCCATAGGAAACCCCCACAGAAGTTTTTCAGACAGAAAGCAGGAAGCTGTAGAAAGGAGAAAAGGCAAGAGAGATGCAGAGAGAAAGAGGCAAGGAGCCTTCTAAAAGCACCGTCACATCCGTCCAGGGCTATCATGCAGAAGACAAGAGGAAGCCTGGAAGGGGGCCTGCGGCAGTCGGTGGTGACAGACAACAAGGGCCAAGTGAAGCCTGTCTTGAAGAAACTGAGAAGAGCCTGTGGGGAGGGCGTCAAGAGGAGCACATCGTCAGAGAACTGAGAACCCCAGCCTCAGGGCGCTGAGAGAAGCCCTGCGTGGCCAAAGGAAGTTGAGAGAGCTGTCTTACACTAAAGAAGGGGGACTCGGCCTACATACTTCCTGATGCTAAGTTGTGTCGTGACTTCTGTAATAAACTACTCACACCATCGTACACCTGGTGAGTTCTATGTGGCCATCTCAATGCATTACCCAGAAGACGGTCGTGGAGTGCCAGGGAGGGACAGCTGGTGTCAGCATAAGCAAAAAGGTTGGAGATTGGAGGTATGTCTGACCTTCACCTCAGGGGACTCAGCTCTAGGCTGAGCCAGGTGATCATCTTCCCAGAAGTTACACAGATTTCCAACGCTCCTCCCCCTCCTCTTTTACAGCTGGGTACCAGACATTATGATAAGCTCAAGATCTTTTTACCTCCAGATATCTGGGATACATCTATCCCCCAAATGAGGATGCCTTCATGTGAAGACCTCTAAAAATTAACGTTGTACAATTTCTCAGAGGCACACCCCACTTACGATTATTGAAGGTTTAACATATTACATCGACCCTTTTCTAGTTCAACGATAACTACAGCTTGAGGGCTTTTACATACTTGAATATTATTCATTTATTCAACAAATCTTTTTTTATGGCTATTGGCATTTTATTAAAAAACTCAAAACACTCTTGTAGACATTCAAATTCAAATGTTTCAAATTTGCCCAAGGCATGTGAGAGTATTTTACATATGCCATCAATCATTCAATATAAAATATAATACCCATTAAGCATAACAATAATTTTCATAAGATAACATACCGTAAATATAAATTTAGGGAAACCAAGTTAATGGCATTTGGGGGTGGGGGGTGAATCCTACACTCCTTAATAAAGAAAGAGGCAAAAAAGAATTTTAGAATTGTTATCTGGATACCGGGAACATGGTGGCCACTTTTCAGAATTATTTGTACAGGATTTTGATGAGTTTAGCTACTATGTGCACGTTGAGACTATTTCCAAGGAGGCGATAACGCTGTTTCACTGTTACATTCTCTGGAAATCCGAACTCTGGAGGAAATCCAAGGCGATTGGCTATCTCTTTAGGAGTGAAGTAGCGCAGTTCAAGCAGTAACGATTTTGTTGCCTTTCCTTCTTCTGACAAATTGTTTAAGAGATTTGTAAATATTTTCCACCTGCACATCTTCTGAAGTTTGTAACACAGATCCTGTACCTTCTACAAAGCTTCCATAACTTTTAGTAAAGCACACAGATCTTCTCAACAAATCTTTATAGAGTGTCTATGCCCGGCACTAAAGGCAGAATCTGGAAGCACAGTGGAGAAGAATGGGAGATTATTTCTAATGCAGCATAGCATTTATCCACCAAAGACCAGATTGCAACACCCGTTTTTCTCCCCCTCAGAGGCACAGGCCAAATAAACTACTTTGAAATGGAGAGATTGATTCTTGGTGAGATCAGTGGGTGAGATCAACTTGGGTAGGCAGATTGTGAACATGCTCTATGCTGTTCACTGAATTACTAATGTATACATATAATGTTGTTAGATGCCAGAGAAGTGGTTCTGACTCACATCAATGGCTCAAGGTCAATTTTAGGAGGTGAAGGTCAGACATGTCTCTGACAAATTCTGGTACTGCCTCCTTCGTGGTGTGCTCTACTTCTCTGCAGAGCTCAATAATTTGTTGCAAAGCCACAAAGAACTCTCAGACCATAGTTGCATTTATGGGGATTATTGGGGTGAGTTACAGGTTACAGTTCAGGCTCAGGTATGTTTAGAATACAGTTCTTCAATTATGACAGCCTCCTCCCAGCTGCACCTACAGGCATGCCTTCTCTCTTCATCTTTCACCCACGCCATTGCCCTGCTCAGGGGAGTGTTACACTGCTCTTTTAGCTGTGCTGATGAATGCTCAGAGGACCCTCACTCTGCCACTAAACCTCAGCCTAAAGGTGCTCGACTCTAGCTCTGAGTTGGCAAATATAGCTCCACTAGGAAGCGCATACAGGTACCCCACTCTGCCAGCAAGCCTCCTGTCCGAAGGCACTCAGCTTTCTCGTTTTGTGGCCAGGAAGCTCACACGAGTCTGTCTTGTGCTAGGTTCTGCTCCCACTTTCGCTGCAGCAGCTGCAGCTGCTGCTTGATGGCTCAGCCCTGTATCTCCTGGATCAAAGAGGTTCGATCTTGGATTCAAAGGATACACTCCATCCCAACTCTTCTTTCGTGATAATAACACCCTTTCCACCTCATTTGAAGCCTATTAGGATGGCAAAACTGACCATTCCTCGCATTAGGAATCCACATGCCTTATTTGCATGGTCTTCTCCAACAGAGCCATCATGTAATTTATTGACATTACTAGCAAGCTATCCAATCCCCTTGGTGGACCCCAAGCACCTCACATCTGCATAGTCCTACTCAATTGGTAGAATTTATAAAGACTATGGCTTAATGAGCTATATTAAGGAATGTATCATTGCAGACTGGGGGAAAACCCAATTTAATAGAAAAATCTTTCTGTTCATAGTGTTTTTCCTCTCCTCTTCCCTGTGTGCCCAGCAGTTTTAGTGTTACTCTGCTGCTATAGGGAAATTCACTGTGAAATCTGGAACGAGCCAGCATGCACCTTCTGTCCTCGTGTCCTCCAAAGTTGGCACACAAGTCTTGAACTTGGAAAGAGCCCAAAGCTTTCTAGGAGGATAAAGAGAGGGGGAGGGGGAGATCTAAAAGCCCAGTTTCCTCCTCTTTGAATCAGCACATACCATTTGTCAGACATCTCTGAATCATCTCCCCCTCCTGTTCCTGAAAGGCAGATACCTATTATTAAAGCACTTCCCGAAGGAAGTAGGTTTTCATTTTACAAATGAAATAGAAATATGAAGAAACCTTGAAAATGACAGCATTTGTATTTGTAATTTTAAAAACAACCTAATCCCACATTCCCCAATGGTTGCTCCCCATCCATTAGGTTGACACTGTGATAAACTCTAACAGAAGGGACACAGAGACTAAAGGGCAGGGCTGGGCGGAAGTCACAGGGAGGTCACTGTGGAAAAGGAAAGTGCAGCTACTCCTGTGCAGATAAGTAATTAGGTTCAAGGGCTGGAATGAAGGCAGGCAGAGTCTGCAGACTACACCCACTGGGTACCTGATGACAGATGCCCAGTGAAGGTTCCAAACTCTTAGGTCCTTTTGTTGAGCCCTTCCTTCAAACAAAGCAGGTTGCAAGACCTGTCCTAGCATCTCATCAGAGAAAGCAGAAAGCTTGCTTTCTCTGCAAAAAGCTAGAAGCTTCTCTGTCCACCCACTTATTGCAAAGGGGCCAGCTTTCTCCTGAGCACCTTTGCTTCTGATGTTAGAGCAGACTTACTAACTGTGGGTGTAATCGTGCTTGGAAACAGGGGAGTCATTGTTATGGGACTTAGAACAGATCCAAATGGGTGGGTTCCAAATCTAATCACTCAAGAGCTTTAAAGGAAGCAGATTAGACACACCAATTAGCACACAGGGAAAGATAGACACCACATGGAGATCATCTTTGAGCCGTGGAATACCCACAACTACCAAGGAGGGAAAAAACACAGCCGAGCTCCTGATTTTGTTAGCCTCCAGCTGGCAGGGATGATTTCCAACTCATAGTAACCCTATGTTTGAACAGCGTACGAACGAAATGGTGCCTGGTCTCATATCATCCTGTTTGAGCCCATGGCTCAAGTCACAGGGCCAATCCATATCCTTGAAGGTCAACTTCTTTTTTTTGCAAACCATCTACTTCACCAAGCATGATGTCCTTCAGGGACTGTCCCTCCTAAAGTCACATCCAAAGTATGGGAAACAATGTCCTGACATCCTCACTTCCTTTTTTTTTTT
>NW_022103908.1:419874-431640 GCF_000313985.2 Echinops telfairi | reverse complement strand
CTGTGTATTGGTTGCTCTGAGTAGGGTTATGGTCCTCAAGGCTTGGTGGGCCAAGATGTGCTCCACACTTTCTTCTTCCCCCTCCATTTGCTACTGTGTGCTCTGATCAGACATGTCCCTCTCCCTAAGCTGTAGCTTCAGTGCTGTCCTCTGAAATAAATTATTCGGGGGTGGTGTAGGGTTGTCTATACAGCTGGAATTGGGGCCAGCCCTGACATCCTCACTTCTAAGGAAGCTTCTGAATGTGCTTCTTCTAAGACAGATTTGTTCGTTCTTCTGACAGTTCATGGTATATCGGATAATCTTTGTTAACACCATAACTCAAAGGCATCAGTTCTTCTTTGGGATTTCCTTATTGTCCAGCTTTCCTGTGCATATTAATCAACTGAAAACACCATCCACCAAGTTCTGGTCATTAGGTATCATCTACTTGGTTCCCATGCATAGTAACTTTACATACAACAGAATGAAACACTACCAGTCCTGGGCTATCTTCACTAATGTTCTTATACTTGAGCCCACTGTTACAGCCACTGTGTTGGTTCATCTCATCTAGGGCCTTCCTCTTTTTCACTGCCCCTCTACCAAGCACGATGTCCTGCTTCAAGGACCAGTCTCTCGTGACAACATGTCCAAAGTATGTGAGACGACATCTCACCATCTTTGCTTCTAAGGAGCATTCTGGCTGGACTTCTTCCAAAATAGATTGATTTGCTCTTTTGGCAGTCCGTGGTACTTTCTTCACCAGCACCATAATTCAAATGTATTGATTCTTCTTTGGTCTTCCTCATTCAGTGTGCATAATGCGATTTTAAAAGCATGGGCTTAGGCAGGCATACCTTAGTTCTCAGAGTAACATCCTTGCTTTTCAACACTTTAAAGAGATATTGTGCAGATTTACCCAATGCAAGGCATTGCTTGATCTCCTGAGTGTTGCTCCCATGAGCTTTGATTGTGGACCCAAGCAAGTTCCTTGACAACTTGTCTTACCTATGGTCCAGTTGTGAAGATTTTGGTTTTCTTTACATTGAGTTATAACCCATACTGAAGGCTACAGTCCTTGATCTTTTCAGCAAGAGCTTCGTCTCCTCACTTTCTGCAAGACAGGCTATGTTATCTGCATACTGAAGGCTAATTATCCTTCCTCCAATCGATGTCACATTCGTCTTCATATAACCCAGTTTCTCTGATTACTTGCTCACCATACAGACTTTATAAACATGGTGAAAAGATACTACCCTGATACATATCTTTTGTGATTTTAAAGCCCGCAGTGTTCCTTTGTTCCACTCGCACAACTGTTACTTCATCCATGTATAATTCCCTAAGAGCAAGCAAATGTTCTGGAATTCCCAGTCTTCTCCAGGCAGCCACAGTTTGTCACGATGCACACAGTTGAATGCCTTGGCAGAATCAATAAAACACAAACATCTTCCAGACAATATCTGCTTTCAGTCAAGATTCATCTGATGTCGGCAATATCTCTTATTCTACATCCTCTTGTGAATCCAGCCTGAACCTTTAGCAGCCCCCTGTCAATGGGCTGTTGCAACTGTTGTTGATCTTCATCAAAAACTTACTTGCATGTGATATCAATGATATTGTTTTATACGTCGAACATTCTGTTGGGTCACCTTCCTAGCATATGTGAGAGAGTGCTTCCAGTGGTTCATCGGTTTGTTCAAACATTTTAATTGGTATTTCATCAATTCCTGAAGCCTTGTTTTTGGTTATTGCTTTTAGTGCCACTTGAACTTCTTCCTTCAAGACCATTGTTTCTTGCTCATATGCTACCTCTTGATTAAATTAGGCACACCTCAATCTTCAATGTGATTTTAACCCTTTAAAGAAGTCTTTTGCAGCAGATTTGCCCAAAGTAATGTCATTTCATTTCCTAACAACTTCAATCTTAGCCTTTAGAACTGTTGAGAAAACACATCTCTGCTCTTTAAAGCCACCCTCTTTGTGCTATTTGTGACAGTAACACTAAGAAACAGAAACACTGTCTCAGTCTCAAATTCCTCATCTACCATAAAATGTGGTAGAAAGATAAGAACACAAGAAA
Organism: Echinops telfairi; assembly: GCF_000313985.2. Lineage (NCBI taxonomy): Eukaryota > Metazoa > Chordata > Mammalia > Afrosoricida > Tenrecidae > Echinops > Echinops telfairi. The sequence goes on along the minus strand of NW_022103908.1, from coordinate 429,575 downwards.
CTCTCAATTTCTAAAAATATCTTCGATTCCTTACCTTTTCCAATTAAGAAAAAAAGAAAGAAAACTTTATAAAATCATAATCTGCTGTACCTACCTTCCATATACCTGAGACTAAGGCATGCATTTTCTGAATAAAATGATGGCACTGTCTTTAAACATGCACATGGTTCAGAGGGACACCACCGCAGGGCAGGTTTCCACTGGCAGCCTGGCCCAAGGGGAGAGATCTCAGCAGCAAGGCCAGGCAGTCTCCTGGCCTGCACCTGCTGCCCATTTTCCACATGATGCTTTCTAAGCAGCTACCTTTCCAACATGTGCTCTGAACAGCAATGAATGGATAGATAGATCTTCATCAGACTCATTACCTGAATAATCAGCTTCTTGAGCTATTTCTCCACAGAATAATTCACAAGCTACTGGGCTCTTAGCTGCCCATGAGCTATACCCATAAACTAAATCATGAACTATGCTTTCATCCAACTCTGACCTGAACATTCTCCTGGAGTCGCAGGTGATGTCACCATTTCATGGAAGCCTGATGGGGGTCATTAATCAGCCAAATAATGAACCTGTAAAAGACATTCTTTTGTTGTTATAATTAAAAACATTTAAATTCATAAACAGATCTGTGCTCTGATGCTCATTACTAGGAGCCTTGGTGGCATCGTAGGTTACATGTTGGGCTCCTAACCATCAAGTCAGTAATTCAAAGCCATTAGCCATTCCATTTATAGGAGCTTTCTGATCCCATAAAGATTTACAGACTAAGAAGCCTGTTGGGGGCACTTCTACCCTGTCCTATAGGGTCAGTATAAGTGAGAATTGATTCTCACAGTGGGTTTGTTTTTGGAATGTCCGTGCAGCAGAAATCACAGAAGCTAGAAGGGAGAAACAGATTAAATGCCCATCGGCATATGAAAGGACAAACAAAATATGATGCACACAATGGGGCATTGCCCAGAGAAAAAGGAAGTTCTGATACATGCTGCAACATAGATGAGCTTAAAAGCATTCTGCTAAGTGATGTTACAAAAGGGTAAATACCATCTGATCTCACTTGTAGAATCTATTTGGAAGATGCATATGTAAAGAGACCAAAACTTCTTAGTAACTATCTAGGGTGGCTAAAAGGGAGTGGGAAAGGGGGGGGCTTCATGCTTAGAAGACCTCTTAGCTTCTGTTAAGGGTAATGGAAAAATCTGGAAATGGCTAATGGTTGAGTGTGAAAAGCATAGTTAAGGTCGGTGAATTGTCCATGTGGAGAGTTTTGTTACACCCTTATTTCACACACCCTTACTCAGGACTTGTGTTACCAAGTTAACTTTACTCCATATCCTTTGGAGTGTTGAGTCACATTTCTCTTTCAATTTGGAAACTGCCAAATGTTCAAAAGATTTCAGTCACAAGTTGCAGTGTATTATCTTCCATCCCCACATGAGAGACCAAGCCTTGTTTTACTTGTTGCAATTTTATTATTGTTATTAGTGATAAGCCAGTCAAAACTGAAGAAAGGGAGTCGCTCAGGGGACAAATAGCTTCCTTTTCAGGAGCTCACGCCCTCCTTTGTGAGGTACTTCCTCCCTGTCTTCTGTCCCACTGTGTAAAATTGTCAGGAGCCCTGGTGGTGTCCTGTTTTTATACCCTGGGCTGATAGCCACAAGGTCAGCAGTTGGGACCCATCCGCTGCTCCTCGGGAGAAAGATGAGTTACAATCTCAGAAACCCGTAAGAGCAGTTCTACTCTGGTCTACAGGGTCACGGGAGTCAGAATTGACTCGATGGCAATGCGTTCTGGCATTCGGATAGTTACACACAAAAAATAAAATTAGTCCAGAGAACCAAAGGAGTCGCTATCGCCATCCTGGTGTGGCCCGTTTCCGGCGGATTCTCGGCTCAGATGACCAGCTTCTCCACACTCAGCGTGCTGGTGGTTTCATCCTCTTCGTTTGACCCAAAATACCCAGGGAGGTCAAGCATCCGCTGCTCTGCCTCCGTGAGGCCAAAGGAGGTGTTGTCGTAGAAGGCGAACTCGGGGTGTGCCGGGAAGCTCTGACACTTGTCTTTTCTAGCTGGGGGCAGCGGCGGGCTCAGAGGGCTGGCCCTCGGGGAGCTCTCTTTGGGGGACGTGGGCGAAGGCTGCTTCCTGGAAACACTCCTGTGACTGGGGGACGGTCCCCTCCGAGCCCTGTGCGGCTCTGTTCTCTCCATTCCCGCCGGGCGATCCCCGAGCTCGGCTTTCCTCGAGGGCAGGGCCAGGGTGTGGGCCTTCGCGAAGGGGCCGCCGAGGCCACTCGCCCCGCCCGCCCCGTGACAGAGCTCCGGTTTCTCAGGACCCGGATGCGGGCCTCGACTCGGGGGTCGGCCTCTGTCTCCGGCCGGCTCCCAGGGGCGCGCCCGGGAGCTGTAGGTGGGGGCCTGCTGCGGGGTCAGCGCCGACAGGCTCCTCTCCCGGAACGGCCGCGCCTGCTTGGCCTCGTGAAAACTAGCGGTCCTCCGGAAGTGGGCGCCCCTGGGGTGGCTCCGCCCCGACGGGCCCCCGCGGCTGCCCGCGTGCCTCAGCTGCGACTTCCGGATGAGCGTCTGGCTGGGGCTGATGGCGCAACCGGCCTGGGCGACACTCACATCCAGCCGGGCGAGGGCCCGGTCCCCAGCCGCGCCGCCCGCGGGCGGCTCCAGGAACGGAGCCTTGATCCGGAACTTGTTGGCCGCAGCCGCAACCTCTTCCGGGTTCTCCGAGTCTAAGGGGGCGGGGCCGCCGGCGGGGGCGGGGCCGGCGCCGGCGGGGGCGTCGAGCGCCGTGTCCGTCAGGGGGCTCTGGGACACGTGGTACACCTTGGTGGTTTCCGTCAGGCCTTTCTTCTTCATCTCCTTGAGCTGCTGCTGGGCCAGGCGGTAGCTGAACAGCGGGGGGATGATCTTCTGCGCGTTCGACTGGAAGCTCTCGCTGCCGGAGGCGTCGTCCTCGGGGCCCGGGGCCCCGCTGCGCCGCGAGGTCAGGGGGATGCTCAGGTCGCCCGGGCTCCCGCAGGGCCCGTCGCCCGCGTCCGAGAAGCTGCCCGGCGGCTCGCTCGGCTCCTCGCAGATGTTCTCCTCGTCCGAGTGCTTGCGGCCGCCGGGGGAGTGGATGGAGCTGTGCCGCGTGGGCGCGCTGCACCGGGGAGCCCGGCCGAACTTCCTCCACAGCGTGACCAGCACGGTGGCCACGATGATGAACAGGCACAGGGAAATCCCCGTGACCGTCACCATGTTGTTGGGCTTCACGGGGCCCTGGGGCGGAAGAGGGGTTGGGCTGGATGGCTGCATGGCTACCAAAAGAAGAAGAAAGAAAAAGTGCACAAGTAATTTATTTATCAAGGGGTCACAGGGGTGGGGGGAGGGAGGTGATACCAAGGGCTCAATAGAAAGTAAATGGCTAGAAAAGAATGATGGCAACATACGTACAAATATGCCTGATACAACTGATGGATGGGTTGTTAAGAGTTGGAAGAGCCCCCCCCCCTAAAATGGCCTTTTAAATAAATTGATAGGTACCGTTTCCTCACAGGGGCTGGTTCTCAGGAGCCAGCACAGAGGTCCTCAAACTTATTTGGCCGACTGCCCTCTTTTCAGAAAATTACGCAGCACACCCTGATCCCCAATGCACAACTCTGTACTATAGCACATAATCCAGGATCCAGTGTAGGTATGTGCTTTGGTAGCCCTCCCCCATCGTTCCAGCGCCCCTCCTCCCCCCAGCGAGGATTGAGAAGCAGTACGCCCACCCTGGGAAACGCTGGCTAGCAATTAGAAGGTAGGGCAAAGGAGGATGTCTGGACCGAAGTATGCCTCTCTGCTGGCGGCATACAGCCAAATGATGTCCCCGGTGATGGGAAGACACCGCAGGACGTGAGGAGCCACATTCTCCACCATGGAGGGGACTCTGGAGCTCACTAGCTCCTGCGGTCTCCCCCACTCCCCACCCCCACAGCATTGTCACCTGAGGAAATGTATCTCAGGGTTTCTACATGGAAGCTGCAGGCGGAGCCGTTCAAGATAAAAATGAAGACTTTCATCTGAGATCATTTAACCTGGACTATACATAGTTGAAAGGAGTTCAGTCCTGGTGGTGTGGCAGGTGACTGTTATAAAAGGTCAGTGTGAGCCCACCAGCTGCTGCATGGGAGAAAACATGAGGCTTTCTGCTCCCGTAGTGTTACAGCCTGTGAAACGCACCCGGGCAGCTGATAGATAGTTCTGCCCAGCCCTACAGGGCTGCCATGAGTCAGAATCAACTCTCGGGCAGTGAGTGATGAATACTAGTTAAAGGAGCCCTGTGGGTTAGGCATTGGGCTGCTAACCTCAAAGTCGGAAGTTCAAACCTGTCAACTGCTCCATGGGCAAAAGATAAGGCTGTCTGCTCCCATAAAGATTTACAGTCTCGGAAACTATAGCAGCAGTTCTCAACCTGTGGGTCATGACCCCTTTGGGGGGGGGGGCGAATGACCCTTTCACAGGTGTCACCTAAGACCCTATTTCTGATGGTTTTAGGAACCAGGGCACCGCGCCCCTATCCGTCTCCAGCCAGGTCTGCCCACATGCAGAAATGTCCACATACGGGTCACCACATGAGGAACTGTATTAAAGGGTCGTAGCATTAGGAAGGTTGAGAACCACTTCCCTAGAGGGTCGCTGTGATTCCGAATAGACTATGGCAGTGGGTCTGTTTTTGCTAAATAATGGTTAACTGTGCCTTGAAATGCACATTCTGAAATTCTTAATAGATGAAAAACTTGAAATGTAAAATAATTTAGGTGGCTTATGCCTAAATGTACGCATGTCGAGAGGTGATAATAAGTGAAAACGATGACTTTGGGCAATATAACGCACAGAGCTCATTTCCTCCTTCTGTCTGGAGACTGTGCTTTCTTAGTCTGCCTGGATGCGATCTGAGCCCCTCCCTACCTTTCCTACCTTCTGTGTGTTACTTTGTCTTTTCTGCTTCCCTGCTCTCTCAAAGTGTTCCATCAAGATGCAACACCATCTGGGCCTCAGCCTATTGGAGCCCCCAAACATTTGGAAATCTCAAATTAATCCTGCCAGGTCTTCCCTCTTCCCTCCTTGGCCGCTGCCCAGACTTCAAGGTCTTTGAGCCACTTGCCTGATCTCTTTGTCCCCTATTGGCTTTCACCACCCACCCTGCTTCCCCTCCTGGGCCCATCCTCCCCAGCACCAGCTCCCCTTCTCTGTACCTGATGGGACACTAGATAACCAAACTCCTCAACATCCTTCGTCTGGGCCTGGAAGGCCCGGACGACACAGCTTTCCTTCCCCTTGTTTGATGGAAGCCCTGTTCCACACCCTCCATTCAAACACAAACAGGGTCTGCAATTTCTTCATCCCTGAGTGCCATTCCAACCAGAACACCTTGACCTTCTACAACTAGAACTTCTAGAACTTCTACAACTACTGCCTGAACCACACTCTGTCGCCTTTCAACACTACCATCTGCCAACCGCAGGGCAGTCTGTCAATCATTCTAGCAGCTGGGTCCTATCAGGCTTCCTCACGACCCCAAGCGGGGGGACTTGAGAGTTCATCAGGGTGGTGCACACGACTTATGGGACCTTCCCACTGCGGGCAGCTGAGCCTCTTTGGCAATCTTAAAGCTTCAACTCCCAGTTGGACTCTCATCTCTCACTCACTTTTTCCTGCCGCCTTATCTTCTCCCAGCCAAGCTGATAAAAAGAGGAGTCTTATATTTCGGGACTCTCGCCGACTCCCTAAGAACCAAGGCTGGAGAAAAGCTCCAAACGGCTGGCCTCATCCAGGTGTGGGGAAACCTTTTTCCTTCCAAAGGCCATTTCGATACTTAGCACCTCATTTGCGGGCCATACAAAATTAGCCTGCGATATTTGGTCAAACAGTTAACTCACCCCTCATGTGATGGCTGGAACTGCTTGTCTTGGGGGAGGCTATGATGTTCGCTGGTATTGTTAGGGAGCTAGATTTAGGGACAGGTGGGGTTGTCTCCCCAATGCCTGCAAAGGCCCACATAGAAGGCTTGGAAAGAAATCAGGCAACCATTGGACACCTATGGTGAAACCCAAAACTGAGCATGCTCAGACACAAGCCCCCTAGGTCCAGGTAAAACCAATACCTTGGGCACACCCACCGTAGGTACATCACATAGGTGGGCCCAAACTCAGCTAATGGAATCGGCTAATACCTTCAACCATGCCAGGCAGGATAGAATAAAGGCAGGGAGTGCGTGCCAGTACTTCTCTCTTGTTCTTTTGACTTCTTGGTCCCGGGGATTCCCCAGTTCTGCACACGTGGGTGTTCTTTTCCACGTGGTTTTTTGTGCGGCTTCCGCACAGCTTGGCACGCTTTCCAGAAATAGTGTGTACCCTTTGGGGATTGTAAAACCTGAAACTTGTCCTGTCCTAAATAAAACTCACTTGGATGACACATTGTGCTTCGGCGTGAATTCTTTCAGCGTGGCAAGCAAAGAACCGAGGTACAACCACTCCAGAAACCTAGCAGTGTTAATGATTTTGAGGGTCCTTTTACTGCCTGAGGGCCCACCATTCCCCAGCCCTGAGCTATCGGAGTAGGAGCCTGTGGGAGGGGGGAGGGGAGGGTTGAAGTGTTTATGAGCTGGGCTGCAGTCCACAGTTCGAAACCACCAGCCTCTCCGAGGGAGAAAGACAGGGCTTTCCACTCCCAGAAACAGACTAGAGTACCCTGCCCGATAGGGTCGCTGTGAGTCGGCACTGACTCAATGGCAAAGAGCTTGGTTTGACTTGTGACCTACAGGGAAGGAGACTCCCTCCCTAGTGCTCAGCAGCCTGCAAACAGATATTTACATTTCCAAGAAGTGGAAACAAGGTTGAGTGTGATGAAGTGAACCCTTGTGAGGGATTTTCACTATTTCTGAGATCATTTTGGCTACAAGTAAAGATGTTTGTAACGCAGCCTGCTTGCGAATTTATCATGTAAACGTTTCTAGTTCCCACAAAATATCCAAAACTCAAATGCCCAAACTATCATATTTCCCATGAATAATTGCTACTTCCAGGATGCTGATCCTTCTAGAACGCCAGAATGGCCTGAACTTAAAAGCAAAGTATTTAAGCTAAAAGTTTCATATGGAGTCATTTCTAGGTTAGGAAAACAAAACAAAATTCAAACTCAACTGCCATTGAGTATATTCTGACTCATAGCAACCCTATAGAACCCCTGTGGGGTTTTGAGACTATAATTATAATTGAGACTATAATTCTTTACAGGAGTAGAAAGCCTCATCTTTCTCCCACAGAGCATTTCTAGGTAAGCTCCCTGCTAACTAGCTAAATGATCTTGGGCAGGTCACTTAAGCTCTCTATGTCCCACTTAGAAAAATGCCTGCCATAATGGGGATGAGAAAAAGATCTATAAACTGATCCCAAACACTCTATGTATATATAGTTAGTTACACTAAATGAATTTGCTGGGTTTCAACCCTTTCTGGTCTATGAAAAATAACAGTTTTATTTAGTTCATTGTGAGAAATATTGTCAGTTAAGTTCAATGAGTAAGATATAAAAATGTACAGAAAAATAAATGAAAAAAATGTTTAAATAAAAATGCTTCTCTCAAAGGGGGAACCTATCATAATGATCTACATATACCCCCCTCCCAGGGGAACAGACAACAGAAAAGTGGGTGAAGGGAGGCATCGGTCAGTGTAAGACATGAAAAAATATTAATGATTTATAAATTATCAAGAGTATGAAAGGGGGAGGGGGGGAGGGAGAGAGGGAGAAAAATGAGGAGCTGATACCAAAGGCTCAAAGAAAGAAGATGTTTTGAAAATGATGTCAACAAATGTACAAATGTGCATGACACAATGGATAATGGATGGATTATGATGAGTTGTACGAGCCCCCAGTAAAATGATTTAAAAAAAGAACAGAAAAATACTTCTCTCAAGATTTCAGGCCAGCATAACAGTAGCTGCCTGGTAGAGTTACTATGAAGCTTAAATGAAATGATGCATTTCAAGTGCTGGCACAGAGCAATTCATTATTTTTGCCACTTTTAAAAGAACAGTACAGAAGTCTTTTTTCCCTGGTTCTTGGGAGAAAGATTTTCCTCATAAAGCCTAAGGAATTAGATTACCATATATAGTCATGCATAAGCTGAGTTTTTCAGCACGTTTTTAAATGCAGCTTTTGTGGTAAAATTAGGTGCCTCAACTGATATTCGGGTTGGCTTATACTCGGGTAGATACGGTACCTTTGCCCTAAAAGGAAAATAAAAGCACAGTACAAGGAAGTGGCAGTTGATTTGTAAATTCATTTGTGTACGATGACACTTGAGAGAGAAAACTGAAATGCAAGATGGGATGGAGAAGACAAGGTATGTTTGAAGGAAGTGATACACAAGAAAGAAGGTATAGAAGGGGGTGGAGAAAGAAAACGAAAGGGATATCAATAATGGTTGTACAACATGAAGAGTATAATCAATGGCACTGAATTATACATGTAGAGGTTGTTGAATTGGTGAATGTTTTGTTGTATATATTTTTGCCACCATTGAAAAAATAATAACTGCACAAATAATGAGTACAAGGAAAAAGAACATGTTCTAGAATGGATCCTGGTGATAATTGTATATCTCTTCTTGATACGATTGCATTATTGAATTGCATGGCACTTGGATGAAGTGCCAATAAAACTTTAAAAACAAAATGAAGGGGACTTCTTAAAAAGGAGAAATCAGACAGAAGAAAGTATTAGAAAATAGTGCAAGATAGAATTAAAGATAGAATGGATGTAGGGTAGGGCCAGCAGGGTGAGGCCGGCCGTGGGTCTGACACAAGAGGAAAAACAGGAGAGACCAGGGTCCTCACAGATCTCAGGCCAGCGCTGGCATGGCGGGCACAAGGCCTGGCACTGGCTGGAAAAGGGAGATAATTAAAGGGGCTATTAAGGCAGAGGTGGGACTGAGTTGAGATGTTGCCACCTGCTTGTGGATGTGGCTAGCAGGCGCACTGAGAGCCAGAGCCAGCCAAGTGTCCCAAATCCTCCACGGGCCAAAGGGATGAATGACCCAGGCCTTTTTTTAACCTAGAATTAGAGAGTGGATGAAGGCTGGACTTGGAAAAGAACTTGGAAGGTCAGCGCCAGAGCAAAGGCCCACGAGCTGAGGAGCCGCGGGATGTAGCAGGAGGTGGCACGAAGTGTGAGGAGTGCAAAGATGGTTGTCATCAGCACCGAAGGAAATGAATGGGAGGAGCTTCGTCAATGGAAACAACCCTGACGTTTCCACACGGGCCCAGTCAGGACCCAGAACGTCAACAACTCCCTATTTTTGAATACCTACGAATGCTTGTCTCGAAGAGGCCTGGAGCATGAAGGCGAAGGCAGCCCCTGGGGATGGCAAAAAGCAATCTCCCCGCGGGGCCCTTTCCGGTGTACAGAGGAAAGCCTAAACCTCGGGCCACCCACGGCATAAGATAGGGTGTCTTGACTTACTTTGACAAATCATGTGGTACCTCAGGCTGCTTTGGACTGATGGGGAGAATACCCAGAAAAATCTTTAAATGTATTTATTGATTTACTTATTTTTGGTGACAGGAAAGTAAAGGAAGAAGAAATAACAAAGGGAAAAAATCATGGGCAGACAATAACCTCATTTTTAAATATATTTTTTAAAACTGGTGTGTCTAGCTCTTTCATA
>NW_022103908.1:417638-418808 GCF_000313985.2 Echinops telfairi | reverse complement strand
GTGCAATCATGAGGTGTCAACAGGATCAGGTAACAGGTATCAGAAGACCCAAAACAAACAAACAAACAAAAAGCATATTGTTGAGAATGAGGGGGTCAGCAGAGACCCCAAACCTATCTGTGGACAATGGGACATCCCCTCAGAGAAGGGTCATAAGGAAGGGATGAGTCAACCAGGGCCAAGTATAGCACCGCTGAAATACACAACATCCCTCTGGTTCCTTGAGGCGTCCTCACCCCCCACTATGTGCACAGGTACAGATAAGAGCTCATGACACATGGCATCCAGGTCAGATAAACCCCTCAGGAATAGAAATGGGAGTAGCGATACCAGGAGGGTAGGGGGAAGGTGGGGTGAGGAGGGGGGATACTCTGCAGTTGAAAATGAAGGTGTTAGTCATAAGAACAAACCCGGTTCAAGTCCTGACTCTGTTACCTAAATCCTACCATAAAGGCCTAGCAAAAAGAGAGGTGTTCCCATTTCTAGACTTAAGTGTGAAGAGGCTTCAATACGTTTGTGGGAAATGGAATGAGAAATAATGGGATATTTCCACAAACTTTTGAAAGACCCTTCATACCATTTATAACCCAGTGGTATAACAAGATGTCTAGCTCGCAACCAAAAATGATCAGGCCTCCAAAAGAAGAGAGAAGAAAGAAATTATTTTCAAGATACAAAGTAATCGAGAGATATGGCCCGGGTATCAGAGCTATCCTATGTAGATTTTGAAATAGCTATGATGAAAATGTATTCCCTGGAAAAGCACATCATGCACGGCAAAGTAGACGGCCAGTGAAACAGAGAAAGGTCACCTCCAGATGGATGGACACAGTGGCCGCAACAATGGGCTCAAGTGTAACGACCACTGTGAGGCTGGCATCGGGCGGGCAGTGCTTTGTTCTGTTGTACAAAAGGCCACACTGTGAGTCAGAAACAGCTCAAGGGCACCTAACAACAACAACAATCACTAGGCTAAAGACTTGAATGGAAAAGATGACCAACATGCATGAACACATGCAAAATGCATAATTCAATAGAGATTCGGAGCCTAAAGAAAGCCGAATAGAAATGTCAGAAAGGGGCATGGTGACAAAGATGAGGAACGCCTTCAATCGAGCTGAGAAAAACAAAAACCAGTAAGTTTGAATGCAGGTCAACAGAAATCACCCA
>NW_022103908.1:414189-416083 GCF_000313985.2 Echinops telfairi | reverse complement strand
CTTAATAAACTAGAGTAACTAAAGTTAGTTGTACATTGTAAACTCTAGGACAACTGCTAAAAATTGATGGTGTAAATAATAAAACAATAGTGCAGTTAAAGAGAATGTTTAATTCATCTAAAAGAGGCAGGAAAAAGAAAAGGGGACTAAGAGCAAGTGGAAAAAATACGGAACTAGCCTGAGCACTGATTTCAATGCAGTCAGATAATGAGCACATTAAACATTCATCATCTAACACACCAAGATCTAACTATATGCAGCTTAACATAAGTCCACTTAAATATAAAAACATAAGTTAAAGGAAAAGAAAGGAAGAATATATACCTTGCAACATTCATCACAAGCAAGCTGGAGTAGCTACATTAAGATCAGACAAAACAGACTGGAGAATAAGGAATCTTATGAAGGATAAAGAGGGACATAAGGACAAGGGGTCAATTCAAGGAGACCTGACACCCTTAAACGGAGATGCATCTGACACTAGAACAACATCCAATATAGATCAACTAAAGCAAACTCCTCTTCCAAACTATTCCATCACGTGGAGTAAATTAGTAGTCCTCTATCAAGACTTATTTTAGGTCTCTTCTCTCTAAGCACTCATCCAACCCCAAGACCCATCAGGTCAAGCAGCAAAACACTCTCTGCATAAACGTTATCTTCTATGGGCAAAAACTCCTGGAGTAGTCAAAGGTAGACAGAGCCTACACAAACTTAAGGGGAATGCGTAAGGCAGACACATTCTCAAGCGAGCCAAGTGGTGCAATCTCTGGGGTGACTCATGGAATATGAGTTCTTGACGACAGCAATTAAAAATCTCTGGGGATTTTCTCAAGCGTGGAAGCATTACCAACGAGTATCCTGGATCAACATCAAGTGAGGTGTGGTAATTATGTTCCATCCTGAAGTCCAACTGAACACAATATTGGTTCTGTGTCTCCCAGATCACACGCTGCAGCTCCGCACGTCCGAGAACAAAGGATCGGCTTTGTCCTCCAGACTCCTGAGCTCTGCAGACACTAAGCCCTCAGGGTGTACAAAGCTTTGGGGATCTCATTTGCAAGTCGAGTTAGAGTACTATGACTTCTTTTTGAAAAATCAACTGAGAATTCGACTACTGTAAAATGGAAAAGGAAAAGGAAGCCAGCATACGGTTGATCCTTCCTCTGCAGTCCTATTTTAGACCAGAAAAAAGTAGACTAACCAAAGCCTAAAAAGTCTTTTGTCATTCTTTCTTAACTCTTACGTTACATGGTATAAATAAAAGTGATAACAAGCATAACTTTTGTCATAAGTGAGAAAAAAATTCGTTTCTTGGGTTCCGGAATTTAAAAAAAAAAACTTTTTTGAAAAACGCATGAATCTAAATGTCAAAAATCTCATTTTGAAATGTTAAGTGTCTGTTTTCTCATGCAAGCAAAATCGTGGATTGAAGAATAATCAACAATTAACCAAAAAAATCATCCCTTGAGTTAAAATTTCATGCCTCTTCATTTAGAAATCAATTCCACTTTACAGGGAGCCACTTACATAAGCAATGGGCCAATTTACTCAGGCAAGTTAGGGAGAACAACAACACTTTAACTATGTGACCCCTGAAGAGCTCTGCTACGGACTTTGAAGAAAATACTTGGCAAAACGGGGAACTCCTAAGATAATGGCAATGCACTTACAAGAAATGAAGACAATGCTCAATGTTCTTACTTCATGAAGAAAGGAGCTGTGTGTTTCCTTTGTCCTGTCTGGGTGATCACAGGACATAATGAATGTGGTTGGTTCGGCTCAATGCCCTTCTGGCCACTATAACTCAAAACCCTAACCCACTGCCATTGAGTCCATTTTGGTTCTGAGCATCTGGCTCTGAGCAGCCCTTGAGCACTGAGTAGAACTGCCC
>NW_022103908.1:391453-409859 GCF_000313985.2 Echinops telfairi | reverse complement strand
GGAGAATCTGAAACTTGAATGTAGAGTAGCTAAAGTCAATGGAAGAAATGATGACATAAAAGTGCCAAACATGATTTTTCAAAGGGTGGCTCAGAAAACAAAGTAAAGAATTATAAAGAAGTGTGCAAACACCTGGAGTTAGAAAACCAAAGGGGAGGTAGACGTTTTGCAGTTCTCAAGTTAAAAGAACAGAAAATTCAAGTCTCAAGTTGTAGTGCTGGAGGCTTTTATGGGAAAATATGAAACGATGCAGAAAGCATCAAAAGAAGGTAGAAGGAAAACCCAGAGATGCTGTACCAAAAAGAATGGGCAGATATGCAATCATTTCAGGAGGTAGCATATGATCAAGAACCGATGGTATTGAAGGAAGAAGTCCAGGCTGGACTGAAGGCTTGGTGAAAATAAGGCTCCAGGAATTGACAGAACACCACTAGAGAGGTTTCAAGAAACATGCAATGACTGAAGTGCTTCCTCTTTCCTTGCCAAGAAACTTGGAAGAGAGCTACCTGACTGACCGGATGACATCCCTATCTATGCCCATTCCAAATAAAGGTAATCCAACAGAATGCAGAAATCACCAACAGTATCATGAATTCACGAAGGAGCAAAATGTTGCTTTTTTTAGATCACTTTAAAACAATTGCAGTTGTGGATTACCAGAGAACTTCTAGACACTGTGGAGGAATGAGGAAAATCATTGCTGATTCACATGGATCTTGGCATGTGAAAACAGAGAGTACCAGAAAGATGCTCACCTATGGTTATTGGCTACATGGAGGCATCCGACTGTGTGGATCACGACAAATTAAGGAGAGCATGGTAAAGAATGAGAATTCTACAACCCTTCATTTGGCTTGTGTGAAACCTGGTAACAGACCAAGAGGGTGTCGGTCAAACACGACAAGGAGATATCACGTGACTTAACATCAGGAAAGGTATGTTAGGTTGCCAACTATTTATTCAACCTGTATGCTGAGTACATAATCCCCCAAATGGGACTACTGGAAGGATGAAACATCACAATTGGAAGAAGCTTCATTAAGAGCCTCTGATAGGCAGATGACACACCCTTGCTTGCTGAAAGTGAAGAGGTCTAGAAGCACTTACTGATCAAGACCAATGGGCGCTACCGACAAGAGTCAGTCCAAAAGTCTCGCTCTTGGCAATTGCAGTTCATACACACATGGATTTATTCCACACAAAATGTGCTTCAATATGTCTCTGTGATCCGGGGATGGCTGCAGACAAGTTCTCTCTGTCATATACCCGTCTTGGTCTTGCTGGGGTGCCTTCAGAAAAAGGGGATACCTTCTGTGCCGTGAGCAATAAAGCTTTCAAGACCGGGGCTCCTATCAAATTATTAACAAAGCTCAAGTGAGCATCTTCCCAAATCGTTGAAGCTTCACAACAAGTTTCAAGGAACGTGGTCCCACATCGAACCAATTTTAGATGACTCCAGCTCTGAAGGAAGGCTGGGGAGACCTCAAGGAGGATGACTCAAGAGAACGAACGCTGTCAACCTCGACCAACTAGCTGAGATCCAAAAACTGGTGGAGGAAGACCGTAGAAGCACCACTGACGCCCTAGCTCCTGAAGGTGGAATCTCACGTGGTCCAGCATTTTCCATTGTAAGGGAACAACTTGGCCTCAGCAAGCTTTCAGCTTGATGGGTACCAACAGATGTTGCACAAAGATCAACGAGCTCAAACAGCTGTGCTCTTTCCATCGGCCTTTTAAGCAAGATGGAAGTTTTAAGGGTTGACAGGATTTTAAGGAATGACGCAAAGCTCAGCATGAGTCTTGAATGGACCAAGCTGAACCAGAGAGCAAGGTCCGACCTGGAATCAGTTCAATTCAAGGCAGAGAGGTCTGCTCAGAAGGGTCTGACAAATGTCCTTTGGAAATGACAGATGAATAATCTGGATGGATCTTCTTGCAGGATACAGGATGATCACGCAACCTTTTAATGAAAGTTGTTGGGAAAATTTAAAGTAGCATAGGTGAAAAACAGGCCACGAACATTGTGAGGAGGAATTTTTCCCCCCAACAATGAATCTGCTCATTTTTCAAAGGTAGCCAGGGCTGTCCTAGGTGAGAATTTTGTTCAGTAACTTTATCCCCACTCACCCTATATTCCTCATCTTGCTGTTTCAGAACATGTTTCATCCCCAAATCTCATAAAAAGATTTAAAAGGAACACAATTTGAAGTACTCAAACTGCTGTGTAAGTCAAAAGGCACAGTTGGTTTGTTTTTTTCAGGGAAGAGTTAGATAAATGCAAACACGGCCTTCCAACGTAGATAGACTTAGACGGCGATTGTGTCAAGAAAGAACAGCTCATTATGGGGCCTGGCTGTACGTTAGGGTTGGTACTCTGTCCCTGGTGTTTGCTCACCATTATAATGAATCTAGTGAGCATAGGTGAGCCATGTCAATGCAATCATGACTTTTACAAGATTGAGTGGTAGGGAGGGAGGAAATCCCTTTATACTTGAACATTTTCTAATTGCTTGTTTATTCTATTCTGTGGTACGGGCGTAAGAACAGAGAAGCAATCACCTCAGGTGGCAGTTAGTAAATTTGTTTTTTAACTTAACATCGTAATTCCTTTAAAACCATGTTGCTAGCATTTCCAGGCAGGCCAAGGTCTCCTACAGAAAAGCCTTGGGTTAGCCCTCCAGGGGTCTGCTGGTGTTAACAGAAGGGAAGGCAGAGCTGGGGCAGTGGGCCATGGCGAGACGGACGTGGCTGGGTGGTCCCAGAGAAGCCAGCTTGTTCACATGCCCATGCCCACTCCACGACTGCCTGCCCTAAGCAGAAAGTGCCTTTCAGGATCTCTTGTTGAAGGTTTATTACGCATGTCTAGTTCTCAATTCCAACAGTTTAATGAAGATATAAATAAAATGCTAGATTTAAAAAAAAAAAGAAAGAAAAATTGCTTCACGTTTTGATAATTTTTTAAATATTGGTTTCTATAATCTTGTAACAATACTTTTTTTTTAACTTACTCTCCTAGCCTTCAGTATGGATTACTCCTGAACATAAAGAAACCCAACCCCTCACCTCTGGCCCACTGGACAACTTCATGATAAACTGAGAGAAGATTGAAGCTGTCAAGAATTGTATCCTTAATCCACTGTCAATGCCCATGGGAGCAGCCGTCGTGAAATCTGCATTGCTCAAATCTGCTGCCCAAGGCCTCTTTAACGTGTTAAAGAGAATAAGATGTCGCTCTGTGGGCTAAGCTGTACCTGGCCCGAGCCATGGTACTTCCATGGCCTCATCTGCATGCTCCAGCTAATCCATGCACAAGGAAGAAGAATGGACACCTGTTAATTGTGGTGTTGACCAATACTGAATGCACCTCGTCTGCCAGAAGGCGAAACAAATCGGTCAGGGGAGAAGGAGAGACAGCATATTCCTTAGAAGCCAGGATGGCAAGGCTTCATCTTACGAGTTTGGGGCATTTTATCAGGAAGGATCCGTGTCTGGAGACAGGCACCATGAAAAGGAGGAAGCCCCTCCAACCAGATGGGCTGACAAAGTGGCTGCAGCGATCATGCGGCTGGCACGGGGCACCGCGGTGTCCGTTCTGCTGTACACAGGGCCACTGCTAGTCAGACCGGACTCACTGGGCCCTAACAGTCATACTTTAAAAGATCATGCATTCGTCTGGGCAAGCTGGTTAGGGGTCTTCCTAGAGAGGTGGAATGGACAGAGCACTGTGAAAAGGGAGGAAAGAGATGCTACAAAAAATAAATTGCCTTTAGACATTGAGTGGAAAAATCTACAGATAGCCCCGCAGCTTAGCGAACCAGTATGGTGGACCTCTGTCCCCAAATATCTCTAATCAAATAGTCTGAATCCCCTCACTCCCATTAAATTAAATTTTATTAGTCTTGTTTTTCTCTCTCCCTATAAGCGTTTCTTCTTTGAAAAAGTCAAGTGTGCTTGGATGATTAAATTGGTTCAATTCGATTTTTGTTCCTACTGGTCCCTGGCTGAGACTCGCCACAACTCAGTTCAACTTCCAATTTAATAAACCCTTGATGGCAGCACACGTCAGCCTTTGCCACCAGATGAGCTTCCGAAATGAGGGACAAGGTTGGGACGTTAAAGCAGCAGTTTCAGAAGTGACACGTGGCGTGGATGGTGAGATGCCCTATCAGCTCACAGCAGGGGAACTGAATGAGCGAGCCTGGGGCCACAAGAGCTGCTTGGAGATCCCCAAGGGAACCACAGGCTGCAGGGACAAGGACTGCCTCCCAGAGTGGACAAAGAGGGACAGCCTTCCCCTAGAACCAGCCCTCTGAATTTGGACGTCTGACCTCTTAACCCATAAGGGCAGAAATGTGTTGGTTAGAGCCGTGTACTTGTGGGGCAGCAGAATTAGGTGGCTCACAGAGCACAGCGTGGATGGAAGGGCATCAATTAGAAATCTGTCACAAGACAGAAACGTGGGTGAAGGGAGACATCAGACAGTGTAAGACACGACAAAATAATAATAATGTATAAATTACCAAGGGGGAGGGAGGGAGGGGAAACATGAGGAGCTGATACCAAGGGCGCAAGTAGAAAGATAATGTTCTGAGAACGATGATGGCAACAAATGTACAAATGTGCTTGACACAATGGATGGATGGGTGGATTGTGATAAGAGTTGTACGTGCCCCCAATAAAATGATTTAAACGAGAAATCTGTTGCAAGAGTCCAAGCAAAGAAAGAGGCTTAAACTAAGAGAGATCTGTCGGTGGAATTGAAGAAAGATATCCTCAAAACTTCCAGAACCTAGTGATTTTCTGGTGGCTTCTTACAATGATTTAGTATTGATCGAAGGTGAAAAGGCGTCTGAGCAAGATGGTGGAGTCACTGTGGCTGGAGAGCCGGTTTGGGAGGCGAGATGAAGCCCTGATGACGCAGTGGTTATGGGCTCGGCTGCTAACTGCAAGGTCAGCAGCTTAAAACGGCTCCTCAGGAAAAAGACTTTCTCCTCTCAAAAAGGGCCTTTCTCCTCTTGAATAGAGTTGCCGTCTTGGAAACCCACAGAGGCAACTTAACCCTTGTGGTGTAAGGCCATTGGGAGTCCGCATCAACTCGGCAAGAACGAGTCTTGAGGGAGGAGGAATCTAGTCCTATGTATGTTAAGTGTGAGGGCCTGGGAGATGGCTTGGAGGCGGCAGTGACCAACAACCCTTGCATGCAGGGGAAGACCTGGTGAGAGAGGCTGACCTGGAACCACCAGCATCCAGATCGCAACAGAAGCCTGGGGTGTAAATGAGATCCCCAGCAAGTGTGCGAAGAAGGGGCGATGGTCTAGTAAGGATAGACAGTGACTAACACTGAAGGGCAGAGACCAAGAGGGAGAACTGGCGGGTCAAAGGGCCACGCAGGGACATGCAGAGAGGCAGACAGTGGGTACCAGGTGGGTGGGTGGTACAGAACCCAGGCGTGACTGTGTCTGCAGAAAGCGAGGGCTGGAAAGTGGCTGCTCTGGTGAGAGCATTTTCAGGAGAAGGGTGTGAGGTAGAAGCCACTTTGGAGTGGGTTGAGACGTGAATGTTGGTTTAAGACAAGAACATGAAGCCCAGCGTGTGAATCGGCGGTTCCCAAAGTGGGCGATCCCACCTCCGGGGGCTGGGGGAGGGGATGCTGGCAAGATACAGGGGGGTCTGCAAAAGCAGATGATGTTGTTGTTAGATGCCATCAAGTCGGCTCCGACTCAGTGCCATATGTGCAACAGCAGAACCCATCGCCTGGTCCTGCACCAGCCTCCCCACTGGTCTCATGGGTGAGCCCATTGCTGCAGCCACTGTGTCCGTCCATCTGGTCAAAGGTCTTCTTTTCCACTCTCCCTCTGCTTCACCAAGCAGCAAAAGCAGATGCCTACACCTTGTCATGGGTCATAAGCTATGTCCAAAAAGCTTTCAATCGCCAGAGGGATGAATACCATAATATTTTTTTTCTGAAAAGGGGGCATTGAAGCCAAGTAAGTCCGGAAGCCTATGGTACAGACACCTCTTCCAGGAAACGGGGCTGTAAAAGAGGGTGACATCGGGAGAGAACGTGGCACAGAGGGAGGGTACGTGTCTTGTTTTTAGATCATGTGAGTACATTTCAACATTGACGGGAATGTCCCCATATAGAAGGGCCAAGTAAGGACAAGAGAGACGGTGATGATTAAGAGGAGGTTCCTGAAATGAGGGGAGAGGGTAGGAGGCACAGTGTAGAGAAAAGGTTGACCTTATGTTGGAGGAACTGTGCATCCCCCATGATATCAAGAAAGAAGATGGTCCGATGCCTGTCAAAAAAAAACACACAAAAAACCCCTCAATGCCATCGAGTCAATTCCAATTCCAACTCGTAGTGGCCTTCTATCAGACAGGGTGGAGCTGCCACTGTGGGTTTCCAAGACTGACTCTTTACCATAACTGAAAACCTCGTTTTTCTCCCACAGAACAGTGGGGAGCTTCGAACCACTGGCCATGGGGTTACCAGCCCAACTCTAACCACTAGGCAACCAAGGCTCCTCCAGTTGCCCGGAGAAGTGCAGATACAGTATTTTGATGGGAGGCTGAGGGCACTGCCACCTGGTGGCTTCCAGCTGTCGTGTGGCAGCCAGCGAGGTTGTCTGTGGGAGTCAAGTGGCAGGCAAGGGTTGACTGAGGAGAAGAGGGATTTGAAAGAACTTTGTGGACAAGGGAGCAGGAGCTGGCCAGGGAGTGTGGAGGGCCCAGCTGAGGGTGGAGGCCTGTTGCAAAGGCAGTGGTGCCAGTTTACTTGGGTGTGCCCTTCTCCTGTTACCTGGGCAGCTGGGGTGGTGGCAGAATTCAGGCAGAGCCGGGTCTGGCCAGGCAGATGCATTGGGAGCACAACAGAGCAAAGGCTTTGGGGATGCTGGTAGGGGAGTGACCCCAGGGCGGCATCGCGAACCCTAAGCTGGATAGAGAAGTGAAGGGAACAAGGTGACCGGTGGAAGGTTCTAAGGAGGAAAAGTGGGCAAATTATGAGTCCAAGAGCAGGCAAAGCTGGTCAGAGGCAGTGGACGGCATGAGGCCTACTGGGGCCGAGGGCAGGGCAGTGGAGGATGCGAACAGCATGTAGGAGAACCGGGCAGTCTCTGCCAAATGGGATCTCTTCCTTGCACCCAGGCCTGAACCCAGAAGGATGGAAAGATGCACAGAGGAGAGTTTGGGGATGGATGACATCATCACACTCCTCTGTGATGGAAGTCACCAGCTCCCACTCGTGGGGTGACCCCTACATGTGTCAAGAGCAGAACTGCAAGCCATGGGGCTTTCGATGGCTGATTTGGGGGGCCGGGTGGGGGAGGGGTGCCGATCGCCTGGCCTTTCTTCTGAGGTAGACCTCCAAGCGTTTTCCTTAGGCAAGCCAAGCTAATGAACTGGGTGCTTCTCTTTTGCTTAGGTAGAGCACTGCCCAAAGAAGGCAAAGGGGTTTGAAGACGTTTCTAGAAATCTTTCCAAGCACGTCAAATTTCAATTTGGGATTTGGCTCTGGATTCTGATCAGAGCTTCCGTGGACTTGCCACGTGGTGTCACGAGAATGCGTGACAGTGTCGTGTCGCGTGATGTCATGAGACAATGTATGACAGTGTCATGTGTCATGTCTTCACGGCTCGCTATTCCTGGGCACTTCCTCGGGACCAGGCACGATGCTACACGATTCACGTGCGTAAAAAGCAAATAAAATAAATGACAAGAAATCACACACGTTATTTTAGGCAATCCTCTCTGAGCGAGGAGGTACTGCTACCACCCCCACTTTAGTGATGAGAGAAAACGGAGACCTGGAGAGGTGGCCTATGTCGTGAGCTAGGTCTACGTGTTCCAAGAAGGATGATGACGCCAAGTGGGACATTTCGTGGCATGACCCAGAAAACTAAGGTCCGGACCACAGAAAATTAGATCCATCGAAATCCTAAATGACACTTTTTGATTGCATGACGGCACCAACCTGATTACCAAAAACAACATCCCCCGAAAAAACCATCTCCATACCCACCTACGTTTCTCTGAATTAGCACGCACTCCTCCTTGGTGGGAAGGCGACTTCTGCTGGCAAAACTAAAGTCGAAGCAGTATTTATGCTTGCCCACGTCAAAGAGCGTGCAGTTAAAGGCTGTCCTCCGCTCGCCCGGGCCCAGGCTGTGCTGAGCCAGCCGGACAGCCCCTTCCCCGGGGCGCCTGGGGGCCTCCCGGGACACGGCCACCACGCCCTGCACCAGGACGCAAGGCGGCGGCACCAGGGTCACCTCCACCGCAGACTCGCACGTCACTTCTGGCCCGGTCACCAGCGTGTAGCCGAATTTCTGGGCCAGGTCGATGGGCCCTGTTGAGGTCATGACCGAGTCTCGGCCCCGTAGCTTCAGGACCACGGTGACGTAGGCCTGCGGCCCCACGGGGACACAACCAAACTGCACCCACTGGCCCTGGCGCAGCGCCGTGCTCCGGCTGGTCCTGCTCTCCAGGGCCCGTCCCACGCTTGTCCTGGCCTCGGGCAGCCGGTCGGTGACCACGACGTCTACCAGGATGTGGGGCTGGGCCCCGGGGAACGGGCACAGCGGCTGGGCGGTGAAAAGGCCCACCTGGAAGGTGCCTTCTGCTGCGTCCGGCGTCCGGTTCACATCCACGCGGAAGACGGGCCACTCCACCTTCAGCAGGGCGCTGGTCCCTCGCCCCGGGGCCACGGTGCCGTTATCCGAGGAGCTCGGAGTCATCCGGAACCAGTAGTCGCCGGCCTCCTGGAAGTGGAAGCACTCGAACTCGAGGGTCCCCTGGGACTGGTTGGTCAGCAGGTGTTTGGTGGTGACAGTCCGGTTGGTGGTGGCCTCCAACAGCAGGACAGACACATTCCTCAGGGTCCCATTGCCACGGTCAAAGTCCCCAAAAGCCACAGACACCGTGTGGTTGCTCAGCGCTACATGGCCCGGCTCTCCCAAGAGGAGATACTCCGCTTCCCCGAGAACTGAAATGGAAAGGTCACAATTGGCTTTCAACAGAAATGACTGAGCGACCCTGCTGGGACATGAGGAGTCTGAGCTGCAAACCTGCAGGTGGGCGGGTCAAACACCCCCAGTGGCTCGGCGGAGCAAAGACCTGGCCACCTGCCCCCTTACAGCGACAACCAAGAACACCCTACGGAGCAGAGCTCTACTCCGTAACCCGGGGGTCGCCAGTTGGAGGTCGACTCTGGCAGCCAAGAACAGCTAACGGATGAAAACAGCATCTTCGACAGCAGAGACGTTTGCATGGAGGAATGACATAAAACAAGGCACAGTGCCGTTTCTACTCTTCCCATCCTAAAACAGCCTGGTCCCTCATCTCCATCTTCCACGGTGATGTCTAAAACAATTCAGTATATGATAATAATCATCAGCTATAATAATAAGGATTCCCAAGTTCAAGAAGAAAATGTTATCATGGGTTCAGGCGGGAAGGGGGAGCGGGGAGGCAGGGGGGGAAATGAGCTGACAGCAAGGGCTCAAGTAGAGAGCAGGTGTTTTGAGAATGATGATGGCAACATGTACAAATGGGCTGGACACAAATGATATACAGTATGTACGGATTGTGAAAAGAGTTGTATGAACCCCTAATAAAATGATTAAAAAAACAATAAAAATAAATAAATTTTTACAAAGAAAATGTTTTGAAAAAGATGGTGTCAACAAGTGTGCCTTTACACTCAATCTAATTGAAATAGGGATTGTTATAATATTTGTAAGAGCCCCTCCCCCCGCCCCCCGTAAAGTGATTTAATTAAAAAATATCGTTATTAGTACTCTGTGTTCCCAAGACTCAGCAGGGTCATGTGAAATTCATAAAGCAAGCACCACAACTGGCTGCTGTCAGGTAACCGGCACCACACATTTCTCGCTTGACTCCTATTTGGCTCTGTAGGTATTCAGGGATAATGGATATGCAGTGTGATAAGGGGAGGCTGGATTGAAATGCTAAGCGCTAACTGCCTTAGGCCACTTAATATTGCAAGGCCTGCCCTTTACTGCGAAGTTGCTCACTATTGATTCTTAAGACAAGGACTTGGGAATCTGTCCCAGAGAAGGACAGGGTGCCTGTGTATGAGGAAGGGATTTTGTGAAGACGGGCCATGCGGATACTTCGATCTGCAGGGATCAATCCAAGGACAGGGCAGCAACTCTTGCAAAGTGAGTATTTATGAACTAATTCGTTTTGTCCTGGGCAATTATAATGACATTTCCACCACGGATCTTTGTCTTTATACACCAAACATATCAAACTCAATCACTGCCACCCAGTAGATTCCAACTCATAGCAACCCGAGAGGGCAGAGTAGAACTAACTGTCCCTTTGGGTTTCCAAGGTCATCAGTCCTGATCAGAGCAGGGCGCCTCCTCTTTCTCACGAGGACTGGCTGGTGCATTCGAACTGTGACCCTGTGGTTAGCAGTACAGCACGTAACCCTGTATGCCACCAATGCTCCATTTGCCACTGTAGGCTTCATGAATACTAGTCTCTTGAGTATCATTCAGTTGAGATAAAATACATCTTTTTTTTAAATGACCTATCAGCGTAGCTAAGTAAATAGTGGCAAGATCATCAAAGGAAGTACAATTCAGCAATGTATCAGTGAGCATCCCACAGCTGAGATCAGAAACAAGTCGAGATATAGGGCACTACAATGCCCTATTGGCTTGAGAAACAGTGTGTCTTTGTGCATGAAATATATGAGGGGGACTTCAAAGAGCTGGTGGGAAAATGGAATAAAAAATAATGGCGGTTTCCATGAACTCTGTAAAGCCCCATGCATCCTTACATGCATTCAATCCATGGTTGTTGGAATCGGCATAGAAGTGCTTCATATATTGGCACATAGAGGTATTTTCTTTAAGTAGCTCCACACTTCACCTCGTTTCCTACTTGAGATGCAGTGAAATAAAATATGTGAAACTTGGGTAGATCTAATTCTTGATGACCACTTTAGACAGGACAGAATTTAGGACAGACACCATTGCAGGGTGAGGGAGAGGGGCAGCTTGTGGGCAGGTTCAGAGAAGTCCTGGTTCCCCTTTTGTGAAGTTGTGGCTAAAGAGACTGCAGCCACAGTTCCTTCTGAGAGGGTGGGCAGGAGGGCACTGGGATGCATTTTAAGATTAAGAGGCAGACACCACATAGTAAACCAATGAGAGTCTATTGATCGAGGAGACAGGACTGTCAACAAGACAGATTAGATTCTGATTTGACAGGCAGCCAATCAATGGAAGAGACACTCCGCGCCCAGTTGGAACCGGAGAACAGAGCCACAATTGATGAGTTCCACAAACAGCCTTCGATGGGAGGCTGCTGAAAAGAGAGCTGGCTGCTTCACTCTAGAACGCTTGTTCCTACAGGTGAGAGCACATTCCGGTCGAGAAAGCTTTACCTTGGGTCCATTACTTCCCGACTTCTGGTTGGGTTTCTAGTTCCTCTCTCCCCAAGCCTTTCCTGGATTTAAA
Source organism: Echinops telfairi (assembly GCF_000313985.2). Lineage (NCBI taxonomy): Eukaryota > Metazoa > Chordata > Mammalia > Afrosoricida > Tenrecidae > Echinops > Echinops telfairi. The sequence goes on along the minus strand of NW_022103908.1, from coordinate 398,367 downwards.
GGGAGTCAATTACGACTCCCGGCACCCTCTGGGTTTCCAAGACTATAACTCTTTCCGGGGAAAGTCGCGGCTTTCTCCCACATTTAAAGCAAGTCGTGTCTATATAGAAGGAGGATTAAAAAAAACCTGTGAGCATCCCTTTCCCACTAGTGATGTGTGTGTTCTATTCTCAGTCAACCTTTATTTTTAAGATTCCAGTGAGAAATTTTCCTCTCAGCAACGACAAATCATACATGAGAATTGTGGGTGGTGTTATTTATCACTGGGAAACCAGCGCATTCTCTAAGTTTTTGCACAAGGCTGTTAACACATACAGCGATCTGTCCTTACCTTGCGTCCCAATGTCACTGAGTTGATTCAGGCCCTCTCTACTGTTTCCTTGACTGTAAATGTCTACAGGAGAACACAGCCTGACTTTCTCCATGGGGAGAGGCTGGTGAGTTTGAACTACCAACCTTGCAGTTAGGACCTTGATACTTCTCATACAGAACCACCAGATCCTCGGGCGATTTTTTTTATGCCCAATTTTTGAAGTCATCCGATATTGCTTTTGATGCAATATCTATCTGAGGCAGAGCAACAAACTCTCAGCGGGGTGAACCAAAATGAAATGCTTCAAAGCTTTGCTTTACAGGAAATGAGTCCCACATTGGCTGTCCTGAAGTCAACTGTCTAAGTAAACCTGTTCTTAAAAAAGAAAAATGACTGGAAGTGAGCCCATTTCTACAGTTAACAACAACAACAAATCAACCATTTAAGATCAAAAAGGCAGCATTTGCCCAAGGTCAAGGCTCAGAGGGCTGGAACGGGAGGAGGAATGGAAAGAGGAAACAAGGGAGAAAGCGGGATAAGCGAGGGTGCATGGAGGGGCTGCAGTGGATGAGCTGGAACAACGTGTGTGCAAGTTGTTGGCTATAAAACTTTCAACTATTGAATTGTACGATTTGTGCAAAGCTGTTTTAAAACAAAACTGATGATCTGCTCTATAAACCTTCACCTAATTCTCAATAAAAAGTTAAAGAAACACGAGCATTGCCTAAATGCTGGGGGGAAAAGTGGCAAAGGAACCAAAAAAAAATGAATGAGAAAGGCGATCTACTAGACAAAATGAATACTATAAAGCCTGGCTCACTCACTGGCTGCACCACGGGAGTCAGGATGACCCACATCTTAGATCACACTGTCTTCATCACATTTGAAAACAACATCCATAGCCACTCAACTGCGAACACTGTCTGTACTTGAACATCATCAAAAGAAAAAAAGGCAGGCAACTTTATGTCATCTTGTTGAATCTATTCATTCAGAAGTTGCATAAAACTCTGTAAATAAGAAACTGAATTCTTGGTGGAAACAAATTTAAGAGACCTCAGGCGCCGCACCTATGTGCTAAGATGCTCCGACTTGCATGTGTGGGTGGTACAAATAGGGAGGCTCTTGGCTGCCGGCCACAAGGTCACTCACTATGAGTCTGAGTCAACTCAATACCAACGGATTTCGAATGTGCTCAGACATTCAAGGTGCCTCGCGTTCTTGATTTGATAACAACCCTGTGATAGTTACATAATCTCCTGTCAACTTGCAAAGGGGTGGAGTCCAGCCTGTCAATCAGGTCACAGCTTGATGACCTCTTTTGGAAGTGCCACAGAGATAAATAGCTCACAGGAGGGGAGAAACGCTCTCTGCTTGTCTCCCTGTGAGACATTCCTGTTGACAAGCCATATGGAGCTATGCCTTGGAGCTGGAGGAGCCATGTGGAGACTCACGCCAGTGCTAAAATGCTCCCACCACTGGATCCATGAGACTTTCCACCCACCGGTCTGTGATCTTCCTGCACTCAGCATCATTGCATGCTGTGTGAGTCTAAAGAGGAATTTATGAACCAGTATCAATGTATGGGCTAATATCGGATTTATGAACTTGACCTGGACTGGGCTGGGATGTTTCTTAATATACAAGTGCTCTTTGATATAAAGTTCTCTCGTACACATATGAGTGTCTCTAGATTTGTTTTTCTAGTCTACCCAGACTAACACAAACCCTGTGAAGTCCATATTATTCTGAGATGGGAAAAAATCAGGCCGATCACCTAAGGACACACAGCTGGCAAGGTATGACATTCTAACTGGTTCCAATGGTGCTCTCGCAACAAACCTCTCGTTAAAAGTGAAACCTAATGCAGAGTCCCAATACATAAGACAGCATTTATGTGTGAATGTGTGTGACGTTTACATTCATAAAACGAAAGTACTGGGAAATCAATAAAAGAGAACTCGGGTTAACGTGCTGGGCTCCAGATTTTTATTACTCTTCCTAATGAGCTAAAATTTAAATCAAGGCTGCAGCATCCCCGAAGAACCTTCAAAGAACACGGTGTTGCAATGATCGCGGTGGCAAAGAAACTCACTGTACACCAGCGGTTCTCAACCTGTGCGGGTCGAACGACCCGTTCACAGGGGTCACCTAAGGCCATCAGAAAACACGTAAATATTTCACAATATATAATTACATATTGCTTTGTGATTAATCGCTATGCTTTAAGGATGTTCAATTTGTAACAATGAAAATACATCCTGCATATCAGATATTTACATGATGCTTCGTAACAGTAGCAAAATGACAGTTACGAAGTAGCAACGAAAATAATTTTATGGTTGGGGGTCACCACGACATGAGGACCTGTGTGAAAGGGTCGCGGCCTTCGGAAGGTTGAGAACCACTGCTCTAGACCCTCTCCTACCTCCTTCAAGAATGGTCCTCAGCATCAATACATTTCTAAATCTCACACTCAGCTTCTTTAGGAGCTCTGGTGCTGCGGGGTAAGGGTTGCCCTGCTAACCCTCAAGGCTGGCAGCTCAAAGCCATCAGCACTCCTTGGGAGAAACAGGAGGCTGTCCTGTAAAGATGGGACCCAGGGGAGCAGCGGTCCTATTGAGGGTTGCCGTGAGCTGGAATCCATTGCATGGGAGTGGATTTGGCTTGTTTGTTCGCTTGGTAGGTTTTTTTCATGGGCTCAGACACAGCAACAACTCTGAGGCAGGACAAGGCAGCGTTCTGATCTGTTGCACATGCATGTGAATCCGAACCAACCCAACTGCACCAAACAGCAACAACATGGATCCCTATAGGTTTCCTCCCTCGCTGCCACTGAATCCATTCCAACTCATAGTGGCCCTAAGACAGAGTACAACGGCCCTTGTGTGTTTCTGAGACTGTAACTCAGTTGTAGCAGAAAGCCTCATGGTTCTCCCTTGGAGCAGTTGGTGGATTTGAACTGCTGACCCTGGGGTTAGGAATGTGTAATTCAGCCATCAGGGTTCCTAAGGTCACCTGATTTCATCTCCTCTGAGCAGAAACTCCTATACATTCCCTAGGTGGTACAGATGGCTTGCACCCAACTGCTAATCAAACGGCTGTTTCAACCCTGCCAGTAGTACTACTATGGAAGCTGCCCAGGCGATCTGCTTCTGATATATTTAGAGGCAAGAAAGCCCTATGCACTGGGTCTCCTGCGGACTGCTGTGAGTCGAAATGGGTTTGATTGAAACAAACAATAACAACACAGCCTTAAATATTCTCAGAATACTCACCATAGTCACAAAGCACCACCAACAATAGATTTGAAAAGTCTTTCAACATTCCTTTCATTCTGATCAGCAAAATCCCAGGTCTTTGATCTCCTCATGTCCTTTTTCACACCCAAATAGCAAGTGTTTTCCAGGAACACCTGAAATTAGAACCACTGAAATGATGACTCTGTTCAATGCTATTCATAAAGCAGCTCGAAGGAAATGACAAAACCTTCTTAACAAACTTGAATTTCCCAGGGTATAAGTCTGCCATCAAGATGATTCTGACTCTTGGAGATGCTACAGGACAGCGTAGAACTCCCTCTGTGTGTTTCTGCGACTGTAAATCTTTATGGGAATAGAAAGTCTCATCTTTCTCCCACAGAGTGGCTGGTGGTTTCAAACTGCCAACCTTGTGGTTAGCAGCCCAGTGCAAGACCCCCTACACAATCAAGGCTCCTAGGGTATATGGAGAGGAAAATGGGAGGGCACAATTTTCCTGTGGAAATGATCTGTAACTACACACACCCCTTTTGGTCCATTAAAGTACACTTGTTAAGAACATGTGAGAAGCAAGCCCCATCCCAAGTTGACCTCTGCACACCACCAAGCTTCATCGTCCTTCAGAGAGCGTTTGTTATCTGCTTAATAATATCGAAGTTAATACTCCCTCTGGAGCACACGTTTGCACATTACTTGGGTCTGTCATTTCACACTGATAAATTCACTAAATTGTGCTATCTAGCCCCAAACTCAGCTGCCTTGCTTCCACCGTCTGACCTGTCACATGAAGTCTTCCCTGAAAACTTGGTGTATTCTCAGGACTGCTTCAATCATTTCAGGAGGCCAACACCAAAATGGTCAAGTCTTTTGAAATACATAAACACCCAGAGCATTATAGTTCAATGTGAATGCCATGTGGCTCTGGCTACTTCTCTCTGGAGCAGCCTAAAGAAAAGACAGCTAACGATTATGTATCAGCTGTAAGAGCCCCCAATAAAATTTTTTAAAAGAAGAGAATAAATATCATCTTTTTGACAGTCATCCAATACCTGTTGCTACTGGTGTGCATAGAAAGATAGATGATTCATGCGGCAATCTTCTCGGACCACCTAGGAGGACAGGCAAGACAGACCTTGGCGGCCCGTGGTTTGGTGACTTGTAGCGATGGGCATTTCATTGATATAAACAGTCCATGAGACTGTAGAGTAAGAGACAGGGCATTTAAGCCAGCTTTTTTCAGATTAGAATTTAGTAGATGACAGTCTACTAAACACAACTGAATAGGTGTCTTCTTAATGTTCCTATCTCCATTATCCAGTGTTCATGTATTTCAGCAAGCCTGCCTATTTGCACATTTATGTAGGTCACATCCCTTCCAAGGAGAACAAGAATTAAGGGCATTAGGAGGACTGATTGAAATAATCCAAAATGTAAGGAAAAGGAAACTAGTGTTTCTCTATTAGCTTTCTTTCAATAAGAGCTCATACAACGAAGGAAATGCACTTCCTCAAGGGGAAGCTGAGATTTGAAGCACAATTATGTAGATCAAGGGTGGGGAACGTCCGGCCAGCTGGCCATATACCTCATCAATACCAGCTAACATCCCATGGCTCACCAAGGAGAAGCTGTTCCAGCCAGGACATTAAACCAGAAAACCCTGGCATCAGGTCCTCATTTTCCCCCTCCCCCCCCTCCCTCATGAGCCCTTGATAATTTATAAATTATTATTTTGTCATATCTTGCCCTGTCCGACGTCTCCCTTCACCCACTTTTCTGCTGTCCAGGGGCTTAAGTGGAGAGGAAATGTTTTGAGAATGATTGGGGCAATGAATGTACAAATGTGCTTTACACACACACAATTGATGTATGTATGGATTGTGATAAGAGTTGTATGAGCCCCTAATAAAATGATTTAAAAAATCAATAAATAAACTAGAAAACCAAACGCACCGCCATGGAATCCGTTTCGACTCAGAACCACCCCTAGGGGGAGGTAATTAAATGTTTGACCAAAGATAGCAGGCTGATTTTTAAGGTGGTAAATGTGCATGGCCCAACAATGATGTTATAAATATCCAAATGGCCCTTGGCAGAAACAAGGTTCTTCACCCCCCATGCCAATGACTGGTACTTCATGTGGTTTCTCTCTCTCTCTCTCTCTCTCTCTCTCTCTCTCACACACACACACACACACACACATACACACACACACTTGCACGAGAGCGATTGCACACACACTCAGCTTTGTTGGAATTAGCCAGAGTTGACCCCGTTCTTTCTGGAGCATGTACAGGGGCACCAGGACAACGACTTGGGTACATAAGAGGCCCTTACAGAAAAACGTGACCCTATCTCTGGGCTAAGTGTGGGTACTCAGAGCAATTAAAATGCTTCCACCAATCCACAAAAATGAGAGTGTAGAAAAAGCGGCCTGCCTTCTTCCCAAACTGACTGCTGCCCCAGGATCACCACTTTTTAAGGAGGTCGCTAATCATAACTGATTGCAACATATTTTCTTTCCAGAGGCAAATGGCCAGCCATTGTACGATATGATACCCTAAAATTACTATATGTTATACAGCTGAACTCAAATAGAATTATAAAACAAACCATTTGCTACCTATAAAGAAAAATATGTTTTTAAAAGCGTTCTCAAGCCTTAAAATGTTTACCCGTTCAACCACCATTCTGAAGGTTAGCAGAAAACACCCAGAATGGAATACAGTCCTGGATAAATTCGTTATCTATCATTTTTAATTTCTTTTAAGATCGTAGCATGACTCCTCGTTCATTTGTTTTCCTTCCAATTTTTTTTTCTGATACCACAACAGGGCAGTTAAGCTTCCTCGTTTCTTTTAAGAAAAGAGGAATTTACATCTATTTTGTCCTAACATTTAAACAACCTACAACATCCCTGTGCGTGTGCACGGTTAGAGAGAATTTATAGAACAATTCCAAATGTATCCGCTCAGAACCTGGAGGGACCTGGTGACCACTCAGTCGTCGGTGGCCAACTGAATCTTTGCGGGCGCAGGTCCCAAGCTTTGAGTGAAACCAGACGAGATAAAGGCTTCCGCACGCCCCCCACGACCCGCCAGGAGACCGACCCGTCATCGACTTCTCAAAAGGGCCACCGTGATGATCGAGTGAGTGCTCCTGTCCCTTCCGTCAAGCGTGTCCACGCTCGAGTGCGTAGACGCAGAAGCGATGTCGGCTGGGGGGGCAGATACAGATGCCCCCGTGGCCTCTATTCCGACGCCCCGTCGGGGCCCGGGCTGCAGCCGCTCCCGTGGGAAGCCGAGCGCGCCGGCTGCGGGCTGCAAACCCCGCGTTTGCAGGAAA
>NW_022103908.1:364722-391023 GCF_000313985.2 Echinops telfairi | reverse complement strand
GCGCCACCCGGGAGACGGGCGGGGAGCGGGGACCCTCCCAGAGCGCGTGCACACAGCCCGGCACCCCGGGCTTTAAAGGGGGACGCTTACAGTCGTTTCCAACATTTCAAATACAATCTCATCTCACCACCCCAACACCACCCCTACCACCGCCCAAAAAACACCAAAAAGTAGTCACTGAAATGGCATGATATGGGCTGTAGACGTGGTTCCCCCCAAGGTCCTTTACGACGTTCGAAGGGAAGGAAATGTTGGTTCTGACCCATAGCGACCCTATGCCCAACAGATGGAAACATAACTCGGGCCTGTGCCATCTCCACAATTGTCCCTATGCCCGAGCCCATTGCTGCAGCCATTGGGTGACTGGGGGCATCTTTAGTTTTCCTTTCCCAGAACCAGGCAAGGGTCACTGAGTCAGAAGGGAGCCCTAGGGGCGCAGTGGATACACGTTGGGTTGATCCCTGCAAAGTGGGCAGTTGGATACCACCAGTCGCGCGGTGGGAGAAAGAGGCCGCTTGCTAATTCCCTCAAGAGTAACAGTCTCAGAAATACACAGGGGTAGGTCTAGTCTGTCCTACACAGTCACTACGAGTTGGAATCCTGTGGACAGCGGTGAATTTGAATTTGGAGCAAGATATTATGTAATGAAATTTAAAACTTTATTGGTAGCTGCCTATGAGTCAATGAGGATTGGTGGCGACCCCACGTGTTCAGAACAGAAGCACGCCCTAGTTTTCTAGGCTGTGATCTCTACGCTGCAACTTCCAAGGTGCCTAAGGGTAGGTTCGAATGACCACCCTTCACTCTGGCAGGTCACCATTTGTTCCTTGCAGGCAACCTCACATCCCTAAACACAGAAAAATGAAACATTTTGAGAACTATCCCCTGCGAGTGTTTACGTTGTCTGATGTGACACCTGGTTTTGAGCATGCTGTGATGTAGTTTACCATCGGCTATTTCTTTTCCACCGGGGACCATTGAACGGACACAACTGATTTATAAATCGAATATTGAAAAGGAAAAAAAAAAACTGCTATCAAGCTGATATCTACTCATCGTGCCCCTCTAGGGTCCCATGTGCCTGCCCTTGTGGGTTTCCAAGAGGGCCATCTTTGTTGCTGTCAGGTGCCCCAGAGCCTCTTCTGACTCACAGCCACCCTGTGTTTAACGGCCAGGAAAACCCCCCAGTCCTTCACCAGCCACACCGTGGTTTAGGTTTGAGCCTCTTGTTGCAGCTGGTTGGTGTCCTTTCCCAGGGACTCGTGTCTCGTGTCTCCTGATCAGCATGTTCCAAGTACGGGCTGGCCTCTCTGAGCTGCTGGAGTGCTCTGCCTTGTTTGCACCGACCGTGGAGACACTGCACACACCAGCCTGTGATCTTGCATTCTGCATCACTGCATGTGGCGGCGTGAGTCTGAAGAGGGACTAGCGGATCAGTATCCAACTTATGGACTTGAGTCGACTCCGCTGGGATTGTTTCTTGATGTGTAATTACCTTGATATAAAGCTCTTTCTTATACGAGTGTCACTGGATTTGTTTCTCTAGTCAACCCGGCCTGACCAAGTTAGATATTATCTGAGTTTAAATCTCGCACTGACTCTATAGCCAAGGGCAAATTGTCAGCATCTCCTCGATGGCAGTGAGCTAGTTTTTTGGTTTTTGGTCTCTTCACTGTGAGTCTTCGTGACACAGTCGGTTATGTGTTGGACTGCTGAGTGCAAGGTCAGCAGTTCAAACCCACCAGGTGCTCCTTGGGAGAAAGATGAGGCCCTGGTAGAAAGATTTACAACCCTGGCAACTCAAAAGGGGAGTTCTGCTTTGTATTATAGGCTGGATAAGCATCAGCATTGGCTTGATAGCAGTGGTGATTACTTCCACTATAAAAAAGTACTGTATCACTTTAATCCTTCATACAGGCACTGCCCAGGAAGCTCCTCTAGAGAGCTGGCAGGACTTAAAACCAGGTAGAAAGGGAATGAATCAGCATGCTTTGTGAGTTTTTGAAGTAATATCTTTATTGAGATGCTTGGTCATTTTTGTCTAAATTGGAGTGCTTGCCAAACTGCATTACTATGTGTTAAGCCATTACGATACAGTCTCTTTTCTCAGAGGCCATTTAAGAATGAAGAAAAAAGTTTCCAGTGGTACCTTGATTACACGTGGCCTTGTCAGTATTCAACTAAAACTAAGCTGGGTCAGCGTCTGGTCTAGTTATCCTGTGCGAAACTCACACATTGTCTCAATAATTCCCATTACCCAAATGGGGATTTGGTAAGTAGAAAACTGACTCATGAGTATTAGAGTACAAGGAAGAACCTGATTGACCCAATTTTCACTGTAATAACAGCTTGTAGTAACAGGTTCTTACTTGTGTGTAACCTGACTTTTCTGGAGTTGCTTCCGACCTCATGGATATCATGGAAGTTGCATACATGGACCCATGGCAAGTCCGGTTCCAGAAACCTCTTGGAAGAGGGTGACGGGCAGCTGCAGGCGTGCCTGGTCAATTCATGACATAATGGCTTTCTGCCTACTGACAGTCTATTGGTCCTTGAGTCTAGCTCACGAGGCTCTTCTCTCACATCGCCTTTCCAGATCCCCCCATGTGATCTTCCTCTGCCCTCCACATGTCACTCAGACCCCTTCTGTGACACATTTCTCTCCCCAACTGGCTCCCCTCCCGTCAAGGGCATAAGCTTCTTAATTACCTTCAGAGTTCACCAATCGCCCGCACAGTTCCTCACGTGAAGTCTACAGATCTTAAAAATGTCATAGTATTTGGATGAGAGTTCATTCAGTAAACACTTCCTGAAGGCCAGTGTGTGCCAGGCCCTGTGCCAGGCCCTAAGGATCTAGTCATGAACAACCTGGATAAAAACTGCAGCCCCTGCCCTCCAGAGCTTACATTCTAGACCCATCTGAAGGAATGGGTTAGCAAAGAATTAACACAGATATTTTTGGACCTATGGGGGGTGGAGGGCAGAATATATATATAGGTTGATATAGTTTAATTATGTTATAAAAGTCTACTGTTGATAAGTAGTTGTTGGGGTATTTATACCCGCATTACACTCCACAAAGGCAATGATCATCACAAGACTATGTACATTGAGCTTTGTTGGAAATTTTAAAAACTTTTCAAAGATCATGTTGACCCTGGACTTGATTTAATCCTTAGGCACTGTCTTTGTAACCTAGCCACGCTGTAAGTTGTGACTCTCCACTCTACTCAATAGAGAATGTTGGGTGATGGGGAACTTAATTGAGCATGAGAATGCTGCTCTATGATGAATCCAAATTCTGGGGTGAGCTGGCTGGTAGCACACGGAGGACAAGAGAAAGCACCTCCACACATGTGGTCCCCCTTGGTCAACCAACAGTGGGGTTCACGTCAAGAATTTTAAAAGTGGTCTTGAGCCAGCTTCTGTTCTTTTCAGATAAATACAACTGTAAGAACTTGATGTCGGGTATATTTATAATCCATTCTTGATTATCAAGTCTTTAAGACAAAACCTCTTTGCATACTGACCCAATCTCACTTTGAGGTTGATTGTTTAGAACATTTAGAAAGAATACCAGGAACAATCATGTTCAATTTTATACTAAGTTTACTATATATTCAGGGCTAAGTCAAAAGGTATTGCTACATATGAGCCCCTAATAAAATGTTAAAAAAAAAAAAGTATTGCTACAAAAGTGTCAGAACCTTTATTAAACAGAAATCTAAAAAGGGTCTGGTTTCTGGACACCTCCTCCATTTGGGTCTACACATTTCTGAAGGTGGTGGTCTGTCTATTGCTTCCCAGAAGAATGTGCGCTCTTCAACTTACACCACAGTGAAACAACACTCCCGCCCCGGCAAGGCATGCAAATTGTGTTCCTTTGAAATTTTGAGTTTACAGAACAAAAAGAAGTCTGGAGGGGCAAGGATCGGGGTTGTAGAGTGGATGGGGTAAGGTTCCCCAATGAAATTCTCAAAGACCAGTCCGGCTACCTTCAGAAAAAGAGCAGGTGCCTTGCTGGATGGGAAAGGATTTCTCAGCACCAACTCTGCTGGCCTTTTCCTCACCAATGCAGCTTTCCGTTTGCTTAACACGTCTTCATAAAAAGCCCGTGTAGGCTTCCTGTAACCTTTCAGAAAATCTACCAAGAATAACCCTCTGGAGTCTTGGGAAAGAGTTGCCCTAGCCTTCTCAGCTGGCCCCTCTGCCTGGAACTTAAACGGCCCGGCAGATCCCCTTGGAAACCACTGTTCTGCTGGGACCTTCTGTTGGAAGGCACCCTAACAGGACTAAGACAAGTGGATTGCAGAGGGAACCTGTCTGCGGCCAGCCATCCACGGATGGCAGAGCCACGTTTGCCCCTCGCATAACACAAACTGGAGCCCCAGGGCCAACCTTTTGGAGTCACCCTCACATACGATGGGACTTCACACAATTACTGGGAAAATTCCACTGTCTTCTGATCCCATTATTCTATGAACTTTTGGAAGCACCCTCACATACATGCATACGTACATACATACATACATACATACCAGCTGTTTCACTCTGAAAACAATCTTTACTTACACAATGCTGAAACCTTTTTTCTTGACAATAAGTACTATACATGCTCCGTTGCCATAAGGTAAAAATAGACAGATGAGCAGAGGAGCGAAGAGAGAAGAGTGGGAATAAAAATCAAACTAGCAATAAGCACCAGGACAGAACTTTCTTCTTTTTGTTTTTTTTGCACTGAGGGCCTGACTGGTTGGGCTTAAACATAACCTCTATCAAAGTAGGAACAAAGGATTTTCTTTGGGGAGTGAGGGAAGGCTAAAAATACAGACCGAGGCTCGGAAACAGTGGAGAATGCTCATTTTCAAAATAAAATAAAACAGAACAATAAATAGTTGAGTTTTTAATGAAGGACCTTTGCGAACGATACTCCTGTCCCTCTTCTTCTGTAGCTCACGTCACACAATTGGCAGTGCCATTCTGTGCATCTGTTTGCACTAACGTAAACCGTGACAAAAATAGTCTGTGGATTTGCTGTGATGAATCCACACCAACAGAGCTAGCTCCAGTGGCTCAAATGGCTCTACTTGAAATTCATTCCCACAGATGGGGCAGATTCCTTATCTTTGTCATTGTTTGAAGCCTAAGCCAGAGGGGCTAACAGTTTGTGTACATGTGTGTTTAAGGGAAGGAGAGATGCCCAGAGAGAGGAGTCACACACGCAAGCTTCCACAAGGGCCCAGCTAAGAGGTGGGCGGGCAGACGCCGAGTTACCCAAAACAAACCTGAGGCTCTGCCCTGGGAATCTGCTCCCTCCAGGAAGCATCCAGGACAGGTTTGACCAATGAAGGGAAAGCACAGGCTGAGTGAGCATTCCTGCTGCCACAGGGAGACGTGAGGCTGCACCTTTCCCTGAGAGGATCAGGGAAGGTCTTGGACTAACTGGGAGGGGTTCCCTGGGCCCGCAGCAGAAGATCCTGGGCACTTCCTCAGAGGGCGTTTGTGGCAGCCTCTGCTGGTAGCCCTCCACCTCACTTAGGCCTGAACCCAGGGGTCCGTCACCCCAACACTTCGTGGTTCTCCAACACAGGCAGGAGCTCTATGGTGTCACGAGGCGCACTACCCTTTGCACACAACCAAGAACCATCACATCATGGAATGGGAGTCTCTCCTGTCCCACTGTGGTCCCTAAGTTGGGGTAGCTCAGATCTGCCTGTATGTAGGGCTGCTGTCACATGAAAAGCTCACCTTAGAACTCAAGCCAGCTGCATCCACTACCGGCCAGTTTTTGTTATCCTGGCGATACCGTTGAGTCTACCTAATGCTGCGACCCTTTCATACAGTCCCTCATGTGGTGGTGACCGCCCCCCAAAAACCATATAATTATTTTCATTGCTACTTCATAAATATAATTTTGCTACTGTTATGAATTGGGCGACCCCTGTGAAAAGGTGGAGAGATAGCTTCTCCACACAATCTTATACCGTGTAAGGCAAAGTCCCAGCGAAAAATACTGTTGACCTCGGATGCCGAGATGGTGGGGTTTTTTTCATGTTTGGTGATCAAATTCCTTCAAGAAGTAAAAAAGGAAACAGTGCTTTTCCATCCTCAGCTCCCAGGTCCAAGAGCGCGAGGTCCCAGCCCCGCCACCAGCACAACACACTGAGAGGACGCCTGGGCTATCTCCCTCCCCGATGTGTAATCCAAGCTCCGGGCATGTCCGGACGGCTCTTTCCCTCGGGCTCAAACTCCACAGCGTTTGTGAAACAAAATGACATAGTTGCATTCTTTAAATGCCAGCCATGAAATCATCTCTTGGGGGGGGGGGAAGAGTCAGTCATACAATACACACAAAAACCAAATAAAACTCTCTCCTCCGAAATGGTGCTTTATTTGGTCTGCTGAAGGGAGAAGTCCAACTCCACGTGATGCAGCCAGCTGTGCCGGTCCAAGTTCTTAACTCCGCTTGAGGTGGGACTTGCTCCGTGAGGACCCCGGAAACGGGGACATGAGACCCAGAGGAAGACCTCAGGTACCAGGCAGGGAATTCTAGTCACCCCAAAGCGATGGTCCAACCTGCTCAAGGATCAGCGTTCCTTTTTCCTGCCCCTGAACTAAATTCCCACCTTTGAAAAGGGTTAGATTTGAGGATCCAGTTACAATCCACCAGATTGCAAGTTCAACATCAGTCCTCCACAGCATGGGTTCAAATCCACCCTGGCACTCATGTATCTGTGTTTTCCTATAAGTTATCCTTAGAAGAGTCCTAGTCCATAACATTTAGAAAGGAATTAAGGGAGTTTAATAAAACAAGGCAAAAGCCCCGTGGATTCTCTGTTTCTCAAAGTTTGGCTCTTCGTTCAATTCTGTGCACAGCCTCTCCATGGCGTAAATCTATGGATGAGAGTGATTCCAAATCCGAACAACCCTCAGCCCTGGGTCATAAACAAATTGGGATAAAACCGCAACCCTTCCACGGAGTCGTCTCGGCAAAGGTGGCCCATCTTCTCAGCAAGAAGCAATCTAGAAACACAGGGAGGACGGCAAAAGGAAGCCAGAGTCAGGACCTGCCCTTTCACACGCGCAGGTGCTCACGGCACGGTCTGAAACACAAGGCCCTGTTTACCTTTCTTTGGCAAGAAGGACAGACATCCCCACAAGCTTGGCAAACTCTTCCGATGTTAAGGATCCCTTTTCTGTAACCTAACAGACACGTGGCAGAGAAAACAAAAGTGACTGTTTGGGGCACGTGAGCACTAACATCAACCGAGGGAACGGCTACTAGTACACTTAGGAAATAAAAGCTTCCGAAACGGCTGCTAAACTCTAAAGGACATGCAACACACAACTAACCCTTCTTCGCTAACGTTGAAGTTGACAAAATTGGAAAGACTCGGGAACAAGACAACGGAAAGAAGGCAGTAAGATAAATGCCTCTATAATTCATTAAATGCAATATAAACAAGTTGCCCTCGAGTCATTCCGACGGACTGATCCTGCTGGACAGAGCAGAACCACCCCTCAGGGTTTCCAAGGTTGGACCCTTCATTGAAACAAGTGGCCACACCTTTCTTCCACGGAACAGCAGGTGGGTTACAGCCACCATCCTTTCAGTTAGCAGCCAGTCCGCTGTGCCTGAGGACTCCCGAGATGCACTATACTTAGAGCTTAAAGGGAAGTACCGGTTGCACCATGGTTAAGCACTAGGCTGCCAGGCACCATCAGTGGTTGGCACCACCGGCACGTCTCTGAAGGAAATGACTTAGTGATATCTGTCCTTACAAAGATTGTAAGATTATAAACCCTTCAGGCAAGTCTACTATGTCACACTGAATTGATTTGAGTTCAAAAATCCATTCACTAAACCTAACAACACAACAATGATGACGACTCTTAAAAAGAAATATCCCATATCTAAAAAGGAGCATATATCAAATTCTAATAGAAGCTATGTTACATTTTACAATAAAGACACATTATACGTATTTAATTTAAAGACATGTCAATATAGAAGAATTTCAAAAGACCTTTTAAGGCATAATAACTGATAAATATTTATTATTCATAAGCCATTTTTGAGTGTGGAATAGGACTTGTTAAGGAAAGCTCAGTTCAAAAGGAAATCCTGTTCTCAGCATTTAAGTCTTCATGGATGGCTCTAATGACTGGCGGAAATTGAGTCACCTACCGTCTCCAGGGCTGAGGCCACCATTTCCTCTTCCTTGTGCGACTGAAGCTCAATCACCATGACTCCACTATCAAAGACTCGGAGCCTGAAATGCAGAGGGGAGGGCCAGCAGTGAATGAGCTGCAGCCTTCCACTGCTACTCATTGCTATTCCATTGAGTCGCCTGCAGAGCACAGTAGAACCGCCCCTGTGGATTCCTGTAGTCATGTACGGGGGCAGAAAGCCTCAACTGTCTCCCAAGGAGTGGCTGGCTTGTGGTTTTGAACTGCCGACCTTTAGGCTAGCAGCCCGACACATAACCCATTACATCAACGCCGGGGCTTCTCCCTGACTATCAAATGTGCAGAAGAAGAAGGCTGATCATTCTGACCTCCAGGCAGGAGACCACATTCTCAGCTAAGTGCCCAAATCAACTAGGCCCAACTTCTAGCCCCGACACCTGCCTCTGCTGATGGTGGAAGCTAGAACAATAGTGTCAGGTGGCCACACAAAGAATGTATTACAACAGGGCAATCTCTGAGCTCAGCACACAGGACAGCAGACCTGGTGGGCTGCACTCTCTACCCTGCGCAGAACGGTGGTAACAGCCAGCACACATTCCACGGAGGTTCCTTTACCTGAGAGGTAGTTTCAGGGCATCCAGCATCTTGCAGGCATTCACTAAATCTTCAGGTGAGAGCAACTAATGGGGAGAAAAAGCCAGTTTGGATGCAAACGCATAGACAGATGCTATGTAACTCTAATCAGCAAGGAAACAGAGCGGCGATCAAAATATTACCACCCATCAAGGATTTTAGATGGCTCAGTCACCACCAGGCAGAAAGGATTAACAAAGCAGCAAAGGGCTTCATTAATTAAAGCAACACTCTCTTACAGAAGTAAGACTATGTTATATTACGCTAGCCACATATGGCTTTTATTAAAACTTTCTAGCAACTACATCAGAAAATAAAAACAGATACATATGTGTGTGTATATTTATATATAGTTATGCATCACTAACACTTATGAATATATCCTACAAAAGAGGATGTTATTTGATTGGGACATAGAAATACAAATTCAAAAAACTAAACTCATTGCCACTGAGTTGATTCCGATTCATAGAGACCTTAGAGGACAAAGGAGGGCAGCCCTGCGGGTTTCCAAGACTACCCCTCCCGCCTCCCACAGAGCAGCTGGTGACTTCAGACTGCTGACCGTCTGGTTAGCACCTCAATGCGCAGCCCAGCTATACCACAGGCCTTTGCAAGTTTGGGGGAAAACAGAATGAAAAGATAGTGGGATTTTTCCACTACCTTTCTGAAGCGCCCTCGTGCAGAGCAATTGTTCTCTCTCCCTGCAAAGGAGTGGATTCTGACTCACAGTGACCCTACAGGACAGAGCAGAACTGCCTCCATGGGCTTTCGAGACTGTACATCTTGACAAGAGTAGAGAGACCCATCTTTCTCCTGTGCAGTGACTGGTAGTTTCAAACTGCTGACCTTAGATTAGCAGCCAATGTGTAACCCACTACCCCACCAGGGCTCCTCCTTAGAGAGCAACAGCATGGTGATTAATAACCTTCTGTTTTACAGCCAAATCCCCCCGGGCCTGCTCTCCCCAGCACTGGTTTTGCTGCACTGGGAGCCACGAAGAACTTCCCCGCAGTATTTCCTACAGATCGTAACAGGCAACATGCAAATGCTCGAGAGAGGGGTGATTCACACAAGACTGGAAGCTGCTGCCCACAGTAACTGTTTTATTTGTTCACCTTAAAATAATGACAGAAAGTATAGAGCAGAACATCCACATGCCAGTCACCGGCATTTATTCCATCTATCGAGACATACGTAGCATAGGTTCTATCTGGACTGTACCATCATATATCTGGCAGTCAACGGCTCTGTATGAAAGACATGAGACACACGTGGGACGCTGTTGTGTTCACCATGTCCAGCTAGTTATGTCCACTGTGTCCCATTCTCCAATTGGGATTGCTGAACTTGATTATAATCTTATGGGACCATGGACTCGTATGCTGCCAGATATTCCCTGAACAGACATATAATTTAATAATGTAACCCAGTTGACCCCAAATAGCACCAATCCAATATATAATAATTCTTATTATTTTTTTAATTGATGAAGTCTCTTAAATCTAGTGCAGCACATCTGGATTGGAATTAGTGAGATTTCAACTTTGCTGACGGCGGTATAAGATTCACTGGAGAAGAGGGACTGGTGGGGAGAATTTCAAGAGCAAGAGGAGGAGGAAAGCGGGCCTGGAAGAAGAGCAGGCTTGGGGGCGAAGAGCGTGTTCGCGCTCCTGCGGCCACAAGCGAAGGGGCTGGAGAGCACAGGAGCGTGTTCTCTCTCAGTCCTGGAAGCCACAGTCCAAGACAAGGTGCCAGCAGGCCCGCGTTCCTTCTGCAGGAAGCAGGGGTGAGTCTTTCCTTGCCTATCCCTAACTTCTGGTGCTTCTTGGCAATCCGTGGCGTTCCTTAGCTTATCGATGCCTCGCTCCCATCTCTGCCTCCGTCACCCACCGCATTCTCCTGCTTTGTGTCTCTTTCTGAAAGGACACCAATGTGATCTCGCCACCCGGAACCACGTACACCTGCAGAGAGACCCTCTTTTCCGAACAAGGGCTCCTGCTGAGGTTCTGGGTGGGTGTGGATTCCGGAGATGCAATTCAGGCCAGCCAGCGCAACCTGAAACTCCGCTGGAGGTATGCCAGGGCTCCGTCAGAACAGAGCCACCTGAGAGCCACTCTGACGTGAGAGTCCCAAGCCACAGCTCCCGGCCAGCCCTGCCCAGGTCAGGATCCTTGTCTAAACTGTCTCCTGGTGGGGCCTTGGGCATTACTCAATCTTTCTCAATCTGTTTCCTCAAATTAGCCCTCGTGGGGACAAGGCCTCTCTGAGTCGCTGAGATAATACGCTTGGCAGTGCGCCTGGCAGAGTGCCTACTCCCTCACCCAGCTACTGTGTCCACTCAAGTGACAACACGGAGTGGAGGCGGAACGCAGGGGTGTGGACATTTGGGAAAGCCTGAGTTACCTGCCAGGAGGTGACTGCTGACACACACAATGTGCGTGGCTGCCCAGGCACAAAAAGCACCTCGGCAGGACCTGGGCAGCCAAGGGTAGTGGGCATGTAGGGATGAGGAGAGTTGAAGGATGGTCACTGCTGATACAAAGCCAAGGAAGCAGGCGCCAACGTGTGTCCAAGTGAGTCGACTCCGTGTGCATTTGACCGTGACGGAGAGAGGGCCTTGTGCCCACCTCCACTCATCGCAACACAATCACAGAGCATTAGCTCTACGAGGGCCTGAGCCTGCCGGGAAAGGCAGGCGATTCCTGAGTCCAGGGAAGCGAAGCAAGCTGCTCCAGGTCATGCAGAAAATCCCTGGGGAGACGCCCTGCGGCCAGGGCGGTGTCTGGGTCACTGCACCACCCCACTTCTCTGAATAGCTTTGGTATTCGCATTCCCCCCTCAACTTGTATTCATTCTCGGGCAGCAGTTCTCAACCTGTGGGTGGCAACCCCTTTGGGGGTCAAACAACCCTTTCATAGGGGTCGCCTGAGACCATAGGAAAACACTATTTCCGATGGTTGGGGGTCACCACAATGTGAGGAACTGTATTAAAGGGTCATGGCATTAGGGAGGTTGAGAACCACTGCTCTTGGGGAACTTGTGTTGGATCAAGAAAGTCTACTTTTAAGTTCAAAGTCTATTTTTAATCTAAAATTCTAAAATTTTAGATGTAAGATCTTTAAAAGTATTATTTTATATAAATGTTCAGTTAATTATATGTCTATATCATAGAATCATATAAATTATATAATTATGTATAATTTAACGTATAGTTATATATTAAATACAAATTATATAATTATATATATAGATGACATAATGTATGTAATTATATAATTTAACTGAACATTTAAATTATATACATTAAACATATGCTATCTCTTATATTTCATATTGTCATGTAATTATGTAACTATATAGTTTAACATATACTATACTACTCGAGTATAAGCCAACGCGAATATCCGACCTAATTTTACCACAAAAATTGCATTAGAAACGTGCTGAAAAATTCAGCTTATACCCAAGTATATACAGTAAATATCAAGAAAATCTATTTTTTTAATTAAAAGTATTTTTACTTAAAATTTTTTTAATGAAAATATTTTGAGTTAAAAGTGTCTTTTTTTAAGTTAAAAGCATACTTACCTCCATCCCTCGAGCACGGTTTACTAGGCAGTAGACCTCTGTCAGTGACATAATGCCCCCGTGTTCCTGGGAAAAGATGGGATTATCAACGCATCACGTTACAGCTAGCACCAGTAGGTCAGTCCTGCGTAACAGAACTCCGACTCAGAGTGAAATCAGAACTCCGAGCCTTCCTTGGTAGGCTTTCTGAATCTGGTGTTTAGACACAAGGAACCTATTCAGGCACCAGGAGACATTTCAAATTCAGCATTTCCACTTTAGGAACATTTATTTATATCTTACCATTGACTTACAGAATCACACTAAAAATAGGTGCTCGTATCACATTTTAAAAAGTGTATTACGAAACTTTTGCGAAGTTATGCCAGCTGATAAATGAGTTAGAAATCATAAAGCGGCAGAAGAACGTCACCCTTGCCGCCCACGATGAAAGGAAAGGCTAGGAGAGCTGACATCACCACGCACACAAGGCAACAACCTGCTGCAAGCCAACCGACAGCAGTGTGTCCTGAACCGAAGGCACTACGGAAAATACGGCCAGGAGTCAGACATAAGAAATTACTTTCAAACGATTGGATTGTGTGATACGAAGAAGCATCAATAAAGCTGTTAGAATAAAAAAATATTTTAAAGAAATCATTTTCTATGTTCTGGGTATGCAAATGGGACTACAGGTATATTAAAAGGAATCTATCTTTTATAATTACATACTGAAATACTCAGAGATAAAGTGATAACATGTCAGGGATTTGCCTGAAAATACTTAAGTGTGGAGGCTGGTTTGCAGACTGATGATGGGTACATAAGGAAGAATTTATGCTACTACTTTGGCATGTGTTTCAAATATTTCATAGTAAAGGTACTTTAGCAGCCTTTGAACCTGCCTGAATTCTGTTAGACTATAATATGAATCTGTAATATGTCATTACGAGGAGGCTAAAAAATGTGGTACAAAAATTCCATGGTCTTTTAATTTCATTTTTCTACTTGCTTTTGAAGCCTCCTCGGGTATATGAAAATATATCTATATAAAGTAACATAGAGACAAAGCTAAGGATCCTAATAGATAGTATAAATACACTAGCAGACATAACTTAAAATACATAAACAACAGAAGATAAGCTAGATAACTGGGACTCGTTAAAATTAAATACATAATTATGCTCATCAAAAGACTTCACCAACAGAGTAGTAAGAGAATCTAAAGATTGGTGGGTAGGGGGTAGGCAAGAAATGGCAACCAAATATCAAACAAGGGACTAATCTCTAAAATACATAGAAATTTTCAACACCCCAACAACAAAAAGACAAACAATCCAACCCCCCAAATGAACAAAGAACATGAACAGACAAATCACCAAAGAAACCATTCAGGTGGCTGGCAAATACATGAGAAGATGTTCGTGATTATTAGCCCTTCAACGCCCTAAACCACTCACTGCCATTGAGTCAATTTTGACCCGACAACATTGGATTGAATAGAACTGCCCTTGTGGGTTTCGGAACCTGTGAATCCTTACAGGAGTAAAACGTCTCATCTTTGTCCCATGGGGTCAGCTGGGGATTTTGAATGGCTGGTCTTGTGGTTATGGTAGCTCTTTGGAGAGATTTATAAAGGAGTTCCCTCATTAGTTGTTAGAGAGATGCCAATCAAAACTAAAACAAGATACCATCTCACCCCTGAAAAATGGCACAGATTAAAACAAATTAAGTTGCGGGGCCAGCCTCAATCCCAACCACATGAACTGCCCCCCGCCACACACACACCCCAAGAATGCACTTCAGAGGACAGCACTGAAGCTCCAGCTCAGGGAGAGGAGCACGTCTGATCAGAGCACACAGGAGCAAACAAAAAGGGAAGGAGAGATGGTGGAGCACATTCTGGCCCACCAAGCCCCAAGGACTGCTCAGAGCAGCACAGAGCACCATAGGGCCGGCCTCACCATGAGACACAGACACAACGTCCCTGACTGACCCACAGTGCTACAGGGGACAACACTGGAGACACAGTGCGGGAATTGTGACCAATCTGACCCCACCACACTGGGGCAAAACACTAAGGGCGTGCAACAGAGCAGCAAGGGGAGCAGAGCAAGGAACTCCCCAGGAAATACCAAAAATAGTCTTTGGGGCCAGGGCACGGCACCCCATCAGACTCCACTGGAAAACATTCCTAAATGTCAACAAACAGACCTGGAGCTATTCTTTTTTGTTGTTTTTGTTGTTGTTTTATTTTCTTTTTATTGTCTTGTTTTGCTCTGTCTTGTATTTGTGCTTATCACTCACTGCATGTCTATCTAGATAAGATAGGCAGAGTAAATAATGCAGAGGAGAAGACAACAGAACCAACAGTTCCGCGGGGACTCGGGAGAAGGGGAGGTGGGGGAAAGGAAGGAGGGTGTCAACCAACCCAGGGACAAGGGAACAACAAGTGATCTAAAAATCAATGGCAAAGAAGGTATAGGATGCCTCGTGGGGCTTGATCAAGGGCAGTATAGCTGAGAGGAATTACTAAAACCCGAATGAAGGTCGAACATAATAGTGCAACAAGAGGAAAGTAAAAGGAAATAGAGGAAAGAACTAGGAGACAAAGAACATTTATAAAGGTCTAAATACAGGCATGTACATAGGTAAATATATTTATATGTAATGATAGGGAAATAGATCTATGTACATATATTTATAGGTTTAGTATTAAGGTAGCAGACAAACATTGGGCCTCTCTCCTCAAGTCTTCCCTCAACACAAGAACTCTTTATTCTAACAACGTGGCATTCCATGATGCTCACCTTCCCTGACACGACTGCTGAAGACAAAATGGATGTATAGCAAATGTGGTAGAGAAAGCTGATGGAGCCCGGCTATCAAAAGACACAGTGTCTGAGGTCTTAAAGGCTTGAAGGTAAACAAGCGGTCATCTAGCTGAGAAGCAACCAAGCACCACATGGAAGAAGCACACCAGCCTGTGTGATCATGAGGTGTTAATGGGATCAGGTATCAGGCATCAAAGGCCCAGAACAAAAAATCATACCTATGTGAATGGGGGTGGGGGTGGAGGCACAGAGTGGAGACCCAAAGTCCATCTGTAGACACTTGGACATCACCTTACAGAAGGGTCACAAGGAAGAAAGGAGCCAGTATAGCACCAAAGAAACATACAACTTTCCTCTAGTTCTTTAATGCTTCCTTCCCCTCTACTATCATGACCTCAATTCTACCTTACAAACCTGGCTAGACCAGAGAATGTACACTGCTACAGGTAACAGCTTGCAACACAGGGAATCCAGAGCAGATAAACCCCTCAGGACCAACAATGAGAACAGAGATACCAACAGGGTAAGTAAGGGGAAGGTGTGGGGAGAAAGGGGAAACTGATCACAACAATCTACATATAACCCCCTCACAGGGGAACAGACAACAGAAAAGTGGGTGAAGGGAGATGTCGGACAGGGCAAGATATGACAAAATAATAATTTATAAATTATCAAGGGCTCATGAGGGAGGGGGTAGCAGAGAGGGAGGGGAAAAATGAGGACCTAATGCCGGGGGCTTAAGTGGAGAGCAAATGTTTTGAGAATGATGAGGGCAATGAATGTACAAATGTGCTTTACACATTGATGTATGCATGGATTGTGGGGAAAAAAGTTGGTAAAGAAAATTTGCATATCTTCTATCATACAGTGGAAATTATGGCTGGATTCTCTCAGAATGTTCATTGTCCCACCATACACATAAATATATATATGTATCATAAGTCCATTTTCCACAAATCTTTTGAAGCCCCTTCATATGTGACAGAGGCCAGGCTTCTTCCAACGGTTTCTACTCCTAATGCCTTTCTACTCAAGAAATTCGCAGCACAGGCGAGCACCGCCAGAAACACTTGATTCCTGACCTGTTGGACTTTGAATTACTTTTTGATCGTTCCAATTTCAGAAACTTTTCATTGCTGCCAAAGTTTTCACGACCCCCTACATTCAGTTGGCCACAGTTTAAGAAGCAGCTTTGTAGGAGATGAAGTAGAGGGCTGTTAAGGAGATTTCTCAGACGTAGTAAAACACCTGGGGGATCCAGTTAACGGGCTGGAAGACTAAGCCCCGCAGTCTGTGGGGATAGCTCGGTCAACGCTGTAACCCAGCTCCTGGGGACCATGTTTATGTACATCCTAGCTCGATGAACAGCATCTGAGGTCGTAAACGCTTACAGGTGGCCATTAAAGATGAAACCACTGGCCCCTCTCCTCTGAAGAAGAGGCAAGTGAAGGACACTGAAGACCCATCGAGGCGACCACTCCACAGGACTGGTGGCCCAGGCGAGCCACTGAAATGAGACGGTGGCAGCTCCCACTACCTACCTCTCCGACCAGGCCCCAGTTCGAATGAGAGAACATGCAAGCAAGATTCAAATTAGCCAGGAAGAGACTGGAGGAACCCCCGAGACTATTGCCCTAAGACCCGTTTTCACCTGGAACTGAAGCCACTCTCAGAGGTCACCTTTCAGCCAGGTAATAGACCGGCCTATGAACTAAACCATAACACCAGAACAGAGGGGAGGATATGAGCAACAGCTGCCCAAAAGTCATGACAGGAATTTACAGCTGCCTCAAATCAAAAGGAGGTTGAAAACTCCTCAGACTTACAGACCCCCCCCAAAAATAATAATAGTAAGTACACTAAACTAATTGAACATAGCTGGAAGAAATATTAGCACGTCGTTTGAGCACTAAGTGCACTGAGATAAAGCATTATGCCCTTGTTAACATTTCTGATGACAGTAAAACAATTTAACACTGCAGTGAAAGAACAATTGCAAGGTTAAGTTCTTACCTCTAAAGGCACCTGCAATATTCCAACCAGCTGTTTGGCCAGCTGCATGTGGTACTGCGTGCCTGAGCCGTAGGTTTCTCTGGTCACTGGGTTAGCGATTCCCATGCTCAGCAGGTAGGATTTGAACTGGATGGTCTAAGAAAGAGGAGATGAGACACAAGAAGAGGCAGAAGAATTAAATTCTCCCCGACCCCAACATTTCAAACCCATCAAAAATTCAATTCTATATTTGCCCATTTCTTCTATGTTCCTATGCTGTGCACTATGAAGGAAGCAGACTTCTAATAGTTCCTTGCATAAATCTAATGACTTCCTTCCTTCTATCTTGGCATCATACGCATGTGAAATTTGGGCAATGAACAGGGGCGTGGCATAGAAAAATCGATGCACTTGAACTGTGGAGCTGGAGGAGAATCCTGAAAGTACCGTGGACTG
The DNA here is from genome assembly GCF_000313985.2 of Echinops telfairi. Taxonomy (NCBI): domain Eukaryota; kingdom Metazoa; phylum Chordata; class Mammalia; order Afrosoricida; family Tenrecidae; genus Echinops; species Echinops telfairi. The sequence goes on along the minus strand of NW_022103908.1, from coordinate 373,348 downwards.
CTCAAAGACCAAGCACATCTTTCTTGGGAGGAGTGTGACCACAGCACTCCCAAGAGGCAAGGATGGCAACACTTCGTCTTATAGACTGGACATCTTGTCAGGAGTGACAAGTCCCTGGAGAAGGACATCAAGTTCGGCAAAGTGGAGGGGCCGCAAAAAGGAGCAAGGCCCTCAATGAGATGGATGGACACTGGCTCCATCAGTGAGCTCTGGCACAGGACCAATGGTGAGGATGGTGCAGGACCCTTCTGTATTTCGTGTCGTTGTGCACAGGGCCATGGTGGGTCAGAACCGACTCGATGGCACCTAACAACAACTGTCTTGGTATGGCATCCACCATTTGCACCACGTTTGGTGCCAGAGACTTAGTTTAACAGCTGTGCTACATGTTATGCCAACCAAGTGATACAGCCCAACTGAAGACACCGAATGAGAAGTATCAGAACCTATAGATGCGTGTACAACAGCCACAGCTCCGTACACATTATCTGTTCCTGTACTCCTCCAGGACAGGGCGGAAGTAACCTACACCCTCCGAGAGCAAACAGAGCTTGTACATTTGACTCTGGCGTTAGCACTGGAAGAAGGAAAATGCATTTATCACACTAAGAAAGAAAACAGGCAAACTAGCGAAACACTGTTGTGTTGTATGGGTCATCAGTTTTTCAAGGCTCACGAAAGCAACCCAATTTACCTCATCTTCTGTGATGTCCCCCTGTTTGTCTTTAATTTTATTAGCGATTGATTTTGATAACTCCACCATTTCCTTAGCCTGTCAAGAAAAGAAAACAAAAGATCTTTTTAAGAGAACTTTGTCCCCAAAGTGTGCTAACCAAATCTATGTTCAAAACTGGATCATAATTAGAAGGAGTATAGACAGACATATACCTTGATCATGAGCTTGCTGAGGTCTTCAAAGGCCTGAAATGAGAAAGGAGTTTTTGTTAGCAGTGGCCTTAAGGACTGAAATATTTTCTTTCTTTTTAAAATCATTTTATTAGGGTTTCTTACAGCTCTTTTAATAATCCATACATCAATTATATTAAGCACATTTGTACATATGTTGCCATCATCATTTTCAAAACATTTTCTTTCTACTTAAGCCCTTGGTATCAGCTTCTCTTTTTTCCCTCCCTCCCCCACCATCCCACCCTCGTAAACCCTTGATAAATTATACATTATTGTTACTTTTATATCTTACACCTTCTGCTTTCTCCCTTTACCCATTGGGGAGAGGTGGGATTATACGTTGATCGTTGCGATTGGTTCCTCCTTTCTCTTCCTTCTCCCCCCAACTTGCCCTACCCTCATGGTATTGCTACTCCCATTACTGTTCCTGAAGGGTTTATCTGTCCGGGATTCCATGTGTCCAGAGCTCTTATGTGTACCAGTGTACATGTTCTGGTCTAGCCAGATTTGTAAGGTAGAACTGGGTCATGATAGTGGGGGGAGGAAGCATTTAAGAACTACAGAAATTAAAAATGAGGAGCTGATACCAAGGGCTCAAGTAGAAAGAAAATGTTTCAAAAATGATGATGGCAACATATGTACAAATGTGCTTGACACAAAGGATGAACGTATGGATTGTGATAAGGGCTATAAGAGCCCCCAATAAAATGATGAATAAATAAAAAGAACTAGAGGAATGATGTATATTTCATTGGTGCTATACTACACCTTAGCTGAATCGTTCCTATCTTGTGCCCCTTCTGTGAGATGTCCAATTGTCTACAGATCGATTTTGGGTTTCCACTCTGTGGGAGGTCAGATCCTTGTGATTGCTGCCAGACTGCTGTCTTGTCCCACCACAGGGGTGGGCCTGCTCCCTGCTGCTGGAGACAATGGATTAAGCTTACGACCATTAGCTTGGTTCCTATAGGCGGAGTTTTCACCCTACTGATAATGGTTCCTATGGAGACCCCCTAGATCACCCTACCTCCTCCCATTACTGTAATACCTATAGCACAACCCTTTCCTGTGACTATGCCTCCACCTGTAATGAGGGGGCCTTCACGTCACCAGAGAGGATAAAAGCTTGGGAAGCATTAAAGTTCCCCTCTCTTCCCCCTCTCCTCTCCTGTCCTCTCTCCCTTGTTCCCTTTCTCTTCCTCCTTCTCCTCTCTCTCCCTCTACGTGGACTATCAGAGGGGCTGAGGTGAGCAAAGCTACCATGAAGTGTGTCTGACTCCATTTATTTCTATGTATCTCTTTTATCTCTCATGCTCTCTATAACTTTACTATAATCTTTACTTATTATCGCTGTACTATTGTGCCTACCGAACCCGTAGTGATTGTGCTAGGAGCTGGTTTCTCCGGGCACCACTCTGATCCTTCTTGTTCACATCAATATGATTGTTTGTTTTGGGTGTTTTCATGCCTGATACCTGATCTCATCGACACCTTGTGAGCACACAGGCTGGTGCACTTCTTTCACGTGGGCTTTGTTGCTAGATGGTCCCTTGTTTAACTTCAAGTGCCTAGACCCCAGATACTATGTCTTCTAACAGCCGGAAACCATCAGCTTTTTTCACCACATTTGCTTATGAACCCATTTTGTCTTCAGAGATCGTGTCAGGAAGGTGAGCATCACAGAATGCCAGGTTATTGGAACAAAGTGTTCTTGTCTTGATGGAGGGCTCAAGTAGAGGCCCAATGTCTGTTCCTACCTTAACACTTAACATAAATATATGTACATAGACCTATATCCCTATTGCTATATATTATTATATTTACAAATGGACATGCCTCTATTTATAACTCTATAAATGTCTTTTGCCTCCTAATTCTTTCCTCTATTTCCTTTTACTTACCTCCTGTCCCACTATCATGTTCGACCTTCATTCGGCTATCCCTACTTCCTCTTGGCTACATTGCACTTGATCAAATCCCAGCAGGCATTCTACACCCTCCTCACCATCGATTATAGATCTCATGTTGTTCCCTTGTCCCTGAATTTGTTGGCTCCTCCCTCCTTTTTCCCTCGCCTCCCCTTCTCCCATGTCCCCCTGGAACTGTCAGTCCCATTGTTTTCTCCTCGGGATTGTTTATCCTCCTTATCTTATATAGATATAGAAAAAAGAGTGAGAAAACAGTAGCCTATAAATAGTTCCAGGCCTGTCTGCTGACCCTTATCAATGTTTGCCGATCAGATCTGATAAGATGCCAAGCCCTGCCCCCCACCCCGAGTCAGAAGTCTACCTTCGGGATTCCTTGGGAACTTCTTTGCTTTGTTCCCCTTACTGCTCTGTTGGGCTCCCTTCGCAACGATGCACTCTGCTTTATCCCCTGTGGTACAAATGTATGGCACTTTCTTCTAAGTACCAATTTATTTATATAAAAACCTATCCAAGTACTGTTGGTGGTAGGTGTGGTTGTGCTGATTTTGACTCGTAGTGGCGCTGTAATCTTTATAGGAGCAGAGTCACCTGGTCTTTGCCCCTGAGGTGCAGCACGTGGGCTCAAAGTGCCGAAGTTCTTTCCATGGTCAGCCCAGGATTAAACCGCCGTACAGCCAGGGCTCCTCACCAAGTTGTCACCCTAGCACATGCTAATCATTCCCTTGGTAAGTTCTCTACAGCAAACTGCAACCAACCAACCGAGCCATTCAATGTTCTCAGAGAAAACAGTTGTTGTCGACCGAATGAGTAAAAGTCACATTGGTGATAGCTCAGGAAGCCTGATGGGCTGTTCGTTGACACGAGTAAGGAACTTGACATTGGCTTTTCCCCACACCATTTCCTGACAGGAAGTCAGGAGGCAGAGGCACTGCCCGGCTTTCCTGACTGAAACGGCAACCCGCAGCTGCAGCGACCCTCCTTTGGGCACAAGGGAGGCTTTTGTAGCAGGTGTGCGGTGAGTGACGTAGTAAACCAAGTCCCCTGAATAGGAGGGGACTCTACTTGCAGTTTGGTGTCTGGGGGATATCATGAAAGGAAAATACTCAGACACTGGCCAAAAATGACATAAAACCTATCAATTGTTTAGTTTATGCCAATGAGCAGATACCTCAAAGGTCTCTTCAGATTGGCATATTTATAATAAGCTATGCCAACTACGAGGTAGATGAGGGGGCTTCAAAGCCTTCATGGAAAATGGAGATCATTAAAAGATCACGGAATTTTTTTGAAGCCCTTGCTGTATGCCTTTAGCGCCAACTAGCTTATGTCACTATATCTTGTCATCTTATGAGATACACAGCTTAGGTTTAAAGCTCGATTCAGCACTTTGTCTTTAATGGAAAAAACTTTCAGTACACAGAGTACTGGCCACCGGGCTCTGAGCAGCATAAGTCCATCTTAACTACTTGCTGGAATGTATCCCCCCCCATCTGTAAGAGGACTTTGCTAGAAGAATAGAGTACTGTATAAAATTCTGTGGCCGACTGACCAGGGTGAATACTGAAAACAAAGGGGAATGTGCACACACCTAACAGGAATTTCCTCAGATAAACAAAAGCTTAAACACAGGACTCTTATCAGCAACACCCAGCAGATGCAGGAAACCTTTTGTGGGAACCTCTGGTCATCAGCCCTGAACATAATTGAATCCAACATTCACACTAAGGGCAAAGCACATGCCAACCAAGTCCTCAAAACTGAAGCACACAACACTCCACACATTTCGATTTGTACTGACAACGAACATTTAGTTCGCCTGCTTATCATGTGGGAAGCAGAGAGAGAGCATATGCAAACATTCTTTTTTTAACTGCTTTAGTAATCATCTGGCACCGTTACCTTGAATCTAAGTATGAAGTGTCAGTGTGATCTCATGAGGTGTGTTACACTAAAAAAAAAAAATGAAACAAAAAACAACCAACAATTTTTTTTTTGCTACCAACCCTACCCCCAACTTTTAACCCTGGTTGTGTCCACAGAAAAAGCATCACCTCGTCTTTCCAAGTGAACCTAACGAAGCCTCTGATTCCATCTTTCAACTTATAAGAAATACAGAAGCCAAAGTGTTGAGGATTACATTGCATCCCTAAAAATGGCAACCCACAGCTGCAGTGACACTCCTTCGAGTGTGAAGTTCTAACCCTTGTTCCTTGTACTTAATTAGCCCCTGAATATGACTTAGTTGGAAATGGGCTCTTTCTTTGAAGATGTTACAAGGAACTGTGTGGGTTCCTTGTTGGGCGGCTAACTGCAAGGTCGGAGAAAGTTGAGGCTTTCTGCGACTCATAAAGAGTTACAGTCTTGGGAATTCACAGGAGCAGTTCTACTCTGATCACAAGAATCACTCTAAGTCAGAATCGACTGGCTGTCAGTGAGTTTTCGTTGGGGCTTGATATTTTACAGATGTGATTGGTTCGGTGTACACGAGTTCCCCTGTAGTGAGGTGAGTCCTAATCTCGTCTGAATGGAGTCTTAGAAAAACACAAAGACACAAGGACAGGCATCATGGACCTTGCAAGGGTCATGAGCAAGGCATGGACCGTCTCTCAGAGCCCTCAGAAAGAGATCTGAACGGCCAATACCCTGTAGTGCACTTCTGTCCCCCAAACTGTGAGACAACAAACTGCTGTTCTTGGAAGCCGCTCTCTGGATGGTAATTCATTAACGAGAACCAAACTCACCTCCCTGCCATCGAGCCGATTCTGACTGGCAGGGACCCGACAGAACAGAGGTGGGAGAAAGATGAGGCTTTCTACTCCTGTCAAGAGGGAGAGTCTCAGAAACTCGCAGGAACAGTCCCACCCTCGGGTCACCATGAGTGAGAGTCAACCTGGCGGCAGTGAGTAAGTGACAGTGCATCCCAAATGACAGGTGGGACTGACCCCAGCTGTGACCAACAAGCACCATCACAAATGGCCTGAGCGTCGGTGGAGAGTTACCTCAGAAATGTTCTTGTCCGTTTCTTTTCTTTTTTCTTCCAGTTTCCTTTCAATGCCTACAATTCCTACAGCCCTTATTCTTCCTGGCTGAAAAACAAAGTGGAACGTTTTTAAAAAAACAAATGGAAGGAAACCGCCTCTTCTGGCCCGCCACGCTGTAATTTCAATGGTGGGAAAGGCCCCCTGCACAAGGAAAACGGCATGCACCTGCGCCCAGCTTCCTCTCGGAGCATTTCTTACTGTACAGACTGAGCTTCCGATGATTACAGAAACAACGAACACACAATGAATGTCGTACTGACCTTTTACTGTAGATCTACATAGCACAGCTCTCCAGGTTTTAACAGGGTCTCCAGGGTTCAAAGAGAAAAAATCATACTTCACATTTTGGCATGGGACATAGTGGTCCATCCATAGTTGGCAGTTAATTTTGACCACTTGGGAACCTTATTTGGGTTACTGGCCCCTTTTTCATTAAAAAAAAAATTTTCTCAGCACCCCCTGGCAATGAAAACCTTGTGTATTATAAGCCATCATCCTGGATAGAGCTTTTGCAGACCCCTGGTTCATTCCAGCACTGCCCAGAGTGGCAGTCTCGTCCACTTGCGCAAACACAAATTTAGACTACACCACTCTGGATTCTGAGACTAAAAAGCAATGAGTGGAGTCAGCTATGCTGACAAAGTGTCTAGTGTCAACAGGAAGCTAATTAAGTGCGGGGAAATAAATAAGTCATCAGAATATCATTCTTTTGTTTTGGAAGCGTTCTATACTAAGAATCTTCCCGAACGAAGGGCCCATGTTAACAGTTATAAAAATACCTGGGATCCTTTATTTGCTTGTACCGACTGGGACACCGGCTTATTCTCCCATCTTCTCTGGGTCATTTCCTCCGATAGGCGCCTGGAGAACTGTTAGGCACATCAGACACTGAGTAAGTCAGGTTGGGACATCTTGGTACACATCATTACTAAACACTTCCTCAGTTTAAGGGTCTGTGGGGTCATGTGCACCAAGTCTAGAATCCTCACATACATCAAGGGAAACCACAGGAAGTTCTTTTCTTAGAGCAGCCTCAGAGAGCACAAAGGGAAGGGAGCCAAAAATCAAACCAAAGACGGGAGCTGCCACACCAGTGGGTTAAGTGACAGGGAAGCAACAGACTTAACTTTACACAACCCTGCACAGGTAGATTGTTTTCCACCTGTGGGGAGAGAAACACTGTGATGGGGACAATACACAACCATTTTCTAGAAGGAAGCAGAAAGTAACGGTCTACTTAAAATTGGAAGCGAAAAACGAGGCCCAGAACTTGCCTACCCTCACAAATGACAACAGATCTGTTTTTCAAGTCCTGGGAGAAGGACTTCAGCCACTGTCTGTGTTTGTTGCCACCGTGTGAGGAGCAGACGAAGAAGCTGCAGACTATCTATTTATGTACGGGAACAACTTAGGGAATGATGGGAGGACGACTGAGAAACATCTGGAGAGCGCGAGTGCAGTGACTTCTCAAGCAGATGTGTGAACCGGGACATTGTGGGATAAAACCATCAGTGAGGTCGTCAAGATGATGTGGTGTTGCTGGGTACTGTCTATTTGGCTCCCACTCATGGCAACCCAGCGTCCCGAGACGAAAACGCTGCCTGCACCTGCACCATGCGAACCAGGCTTCTTCTGTTTTTCTTCTGTTGCAGCCTGATAAGAGTACTGAGTTACACCTAGGGTTGCTAACCGTAAGGTCAGCAGTTTGAAACAACCAGTCATTCCATGAGAGAAAAGCGAGGCTTTCTATTCACGTATAAAGAGCCTCGGACACCCACAGCGGCCCTTCTACCCGTCCTGCAGGCTGGCTATGAGTCAAAACCGACTCGTTCGATGCCCGTGAGTCAGGTAACATAATGTTTTACTGCAACCCTTATGTCTGAGATCACGAGAACTCTAAATTAACACAACAGTGAGATATCACCTCACACCGACACTTTTAGCAAAATCCAATAAAACAGAAAATACCAAATGCTGGAAAGGACATGGCGAGATAGGAATGGTTTCACACTGCCGGTGGCACTGTAGAACTGAACGACCATTGTGGAAATCCGTATGGCATGTCCTTAAACAAATACAAACCCAAGAACCCTATGATCCAGCAATCTCTCTCTGCTGGGTGCATATCTTACAGAAATTAGGACTATTACACACATGGACATACGTATGCCTATGTTCACTGCAACAATATCCACAGTAGCAAACACATGGAAACAATCGAAAGCCCCAACTGTAGAGGGATGGATAAACAAGCTCTGGTACATTCATATTATGGAATTTCATGAATCAATAAAAAACAATGATAACTCTCTTAAACACCACAATACATGGACCAAACTAGAGAACATTAGGGTTAGCAAACTCAGTCAATCTTACAAAGAAAAATATTTAATATCACCATTGTTATAAGGAATAACAAAGAAAATTAAACATGGCTTTTACCCGAACAGATAAGACTTTGATGACTACGAGGAGACCAGGGGCAGGGGTGGGGACTTGGAGAGGGCAGGGATGGGAGAGGGGCACCAAAAAAGGGGGGGTTCAGATTAACAGGAAAAAACTAAATAAAAAAATAAACAGATAAGTAGGTATATAGATAGACAAACAGATAGATAAAATAAAATTGCTCTATGAAAAAAAACCCTCCAGGCCGACCCCACTATGAAACATGACGTCCCTCACTGACCCATAGCCCTACAGGGGACAACACCAGAGACACAGTGTGGGAATTGTACCCGATCTGATCCC
>NW_022103908.1:347699-363197 GCF_000313985.2 Echinops telfairi | reverse complement strand
GGCAAGGAATGTACAAATGTGCTTTACACAATTGATGTGTGTATGGATTGTGATAAGAGTTGTATGAGCCCCTAATAAAATGATTAAAAAAAGAGAGAAGAAGAAATACATAAGTGTATTTAGAATGTCATAAATGTTCTTAGAAATGTGAAAAACAAAAAGAAAAAAAGCCTCCAGATTCCTTACGCTTCTGATCTACATATCGGTCTGAGTGGCTGAAAAAGGAGGAAAAGTAAAGTGGAAGTGGACTTGGACTCTTCAGAGACAGACGAGTTCATTTCAAACATAAGGAGGGAAAAACGTTTTACTACATCAGACTCTGTCCCTTGAACCAAACCATACCATTGAAAACTACCATCTGCCGGCCTCGGTCCAGATTCCGAGGCTTCCTTGTGGCCACACCCTCCAATTTCCACTATAACCTGAACTTCCTATCCACCACTCTCCCATAAACGGCTTAAAAAATATCATTAAAAAGAAGTTTTACAAGTATGTACAATATGGGGATATCTACTCTACAATACTGCCTTCCGTCATATTAACCCAAACCACCTTAAAACCAAACTCAGTGCCACGAGGTCAGTAGAACCCTGGGGGCTTCTGAGACTTTACTCCTCACGGGAGTAGAACGCCTCCTTTCTCCCACCACAAGAACAATCAACAATAACATACAGACACATAGTCCCAGTCCAACTTTGTGCATGTTGAAACTTACCTCAATCTGGCCATGTTCTTTGAAGGAGAGTTTGATGTAGGAATTCTTACTGCTCTGGAACGGGCCAGGTTCTCTGTTAGGTGGCGCTGGGTGAAGATGAACCACTATTTTGGCACTAAACAAAGAACAGGTGTGGTGGATTGAATTGCCTTTAGAAAGTAAAACACATCAATTCTGGTTGCATAACTTTTAGTGTATTTCAGATCACTTTTCATATTCATGTAGAAACAAAGACCATGTAATGAGCAACCTTTTACAAAGTAACTCAGGGTGAGCAAAGGAACGGACCAATGAACGGATGACAGCAGGACCACCGGCCCTTTCAAGGAGATCTCCATTCCAAATGTCCTATGAGCCCAAAGAGTTCCCATTACGGGCTCTTTGAATTAAACACAAATGCGGTTTTAGAGAATAAGTTCAATGTGAATTTGCTAACTTTGGGACGGTACATAATTGGAGTTTTCCATCATCCCCTGAGTTTCCAAGAGGGTTTATAATATCTGCCAAAGCACACTACCTTATTCATTTGAAAACAAAATGTGAAAACTTATCTGTGTAAAGCTGGCTGGCTGACGTATTAAAACTCCATCCAAAACTAACATTCTACAGTCATTTGTTGAAACGTGCCACTCAATCAACAGCATGCTCTGGCAAGATACCCAAAAGCAAAACCAATTCTCAAAATTGTTTTTACTACAGGACCACAAACTGCCATTATCTCTCTGACCACCACTATCATCTATTGCTATGAAAAATACCACTATGTTTGTCTGCCTTTATAAATCGGTTTTCCTTCCTTTCCATCCCTCTGTTGGGTTTTTTTTTTTTTTTTTGGTCATCCTGTTCAATAAAAGATCTTTCAAAATGCAAAACATTCATGCAGCCAAAATATCTTGGATGACTAATTGAGAGCTTTTTCTTTTTGATCACATTTACATACACCTTTCACTCAATTTTAATTTTCTTTGTTTGGGCTCATATAAACTCAAACGCTCTGCCATTGAGTCCACATCCGCTTCGTGGCAACCTTCTAGGCCAGAGCAGGACTGGCCATGCGGTTTCCGAGGCCATAATTCTTGATAAGAGAGGCTGGAGGTTTTGAAGTGCTGACCTTGTGGTTAATAGCCCAATGTGAAACCACTACGCCACCACGGCTCCTCAGGCTTAGATATCCGCCTGAATATCTGTCAAATGGAAACACCACGTCGTGGCCCTTTCTCAATATAATGAGTGCTTTGGCTAATGAACTGGGGCCAGCCCCGGATGACCGCTTCAGCTGTACTTCTGGGGAGTGAACACTACTAAGTAAGGGGAACACATAAACTGGCCCAGCAGTCAGAGGGCTTTTCGAAATAGACCATTAAGCACCAAAACTATGACAGTTTAGGGTGAGGAAGCCTGATGAGAAGCATCCATCAACATTCTGTAAAACGAAAACAGCCAAGCCCTACTATCAGATTCTGCCAAAGGAAAGCTAATGAGAAGCTAAAAGATTATGAAGCAAAATAAACCTAAAAATCCCCAAGGAATCATAAAATAAAAACCATGCTGTTTTTGCATGTACCATATATTCTCATGTATAAACCTAGTTTTCAGCACATTTTTTCCCCAAATACTTTTATTGGGGGCTCTTACCTCTCTTATCACAATCCACACATTCCTCCAGTGTGTCATGCACATTTGTACATATGCCGCCATCATCATTTTCAAAGCATTTTCTTCCCACTTGAGCCCGATATCGGCTCCCTATTTCTTCCCCCTCCTTCCCCCGTCCACCCTACCTCATGAACCCTTGGAAAGTTATAGATTATTATTTTCATCTCTTACATCGTCCCCTGTCACCCTTACCCACTTTTCCGTTATTTGTCCCCTTGGGAGGAGCTTCTAGTTGATCCTTGTGATCGATTTCCCCTTTCTCCCCCCACCCTCCCTGAATCTTCCTGGTATCTCTACTCTCATTGTTGGCTCTGAGGGGTTTACCTATCCTGGATTCCCTGTGTTGTGGGCTCTTATCTGTAGCAGTGTGCATGTTATGGTCTAAGATAGAATTCAGGTCATGAGAGTGGGGTGAAGGAAGCACCAAAGAACTAGAGGAAAGTATGTTTCATCGGTCCTTTACTGCACCCTGACTGGCTCATCTCTTCCCTGTGACCCCTCTGTGAGGGGATGTCCAATTGTCGACAGATGGGCATTGGTTCTCCACCATGTGCCCCCCCTTCATTCACACTGGGTATGATTTTGTTCTGGATCCCATCGACACCTCATGATCACACAGGTTGGTGTAATTCTTCCATGTGGGCTTGGTTGCTTCTGAGCCAGATGGCCATTTGTTTATCTTCAAGCCTTTAAGACCCCAGATGCTCTATCTTTTGATAGCCAGGCACCATCAACTTTCTTCACCACATTTGCTTATGCAACCATTTTGTCTTCAGCAATCATGTCAGGGAAGGTAAGCATCAGGGAATGCCGGGTTGTTAGAACAAAGTGTTCTTGTGTTGAGGGAGTACTTGAGTTGAGGCCCAATGTCCCATCTGCAACCTTAATTCTTGACATATAGATATGAGTACATAGCTCTATTCCTCTCTTGTTAATATATATATTTACATATGTACATGTTTGTATTTTGGCCTCTATAAATGTCCTTTGCCTCCTAGTTCTTTTCTCTATTTCCTTTTACTTTCCTCTTTTCACACCATCATGTTCAGCCTTCATTCAGGTTTAGTAATTCCTCACTGCTACATTGCCTTGATTGAGCCCCACGAGGCATCCTACAACCTTCCTTCCATTGATTTTAGTTCATTTGTTGTTTCCTTGTCCCTGAGTTGGTTTCCCACGCCCCCCTTCCTTTCTTCCACCTCCCCTTCTCCGTATCACACCCCCCCCCCCAATCACTGGTCCCATTCTTTTCAACTCCAAATTATTTATCCTGCCTATCTTATCTAGATAGACATGCAGATACATTAATAAGTGCAAAAACCAGGCAAAGCCAAATAAAACAACGAAGGAAGTCAAAACCCACAAATCAATAACAACACAAAACAAAATAACAATAACAGAAAGCCACTGACAAATGGAAAAGCCTGTAAACAGTTCAAGGTCTGTTGGCCTTCACGAGTGTTTTCCAGTCGAGTCTGATGGGCTGCCACACTGTCTCCCAAGTCTATTTTTGTTATTCCCTGGGGATTTCATCACTCTGTTCTCCCTGCTGTTCTGCTTCAGCATATTTTTTATGCAGTTTTTGTGGTAAAATTAGTTGCCTCGGCTGATATTCAGGTTGGCTTATACTTGAGTATATAGGTACCCATTTACTGGGTCATTCAATTACTATATGTAATCAAATTTATCATCCACCAAATGAAAGATGTATCATTAGCTTAGATTATAAAGTGACCAATACATATACACATATGCACACACACCTTAGAACAGCGGTTTACAACCTGTGGGTCGAGACCCCTTTGAGGATCGAACGACAATTTCACAGGGGCCGCCCAATTCATAACAGTAGCAACATGACAGTTATGAAGTAGCAACGAAAATAATTTTATGGCTGAGGGTCACCACCACATGAGGAACTGTATTAAAGGGTCACGGCATTAGGAAGGTTGAGAACCATTGCCTTGGAACCTACAGGGTAGCAGATCTAGATTTACCCTAAGTAAAGCTTTTGTCTCTGAATCTAGAGAAATGGAGCCCTGGTGGCGTAGTGGGTTGCTAACAGACGGGTCAGCAGTTCGAAACCATGAGCCACCCTGAAGAAGAACAAGGAGGTTTTCTACTCCCATAGAGAGCTACAGTCTCGGAAATGCACAGAAGCAGTTTTACCCTGCCCTGTAGGGTCACATGGGCTCGATGGCAGTGAGCGCTGAGCTTCGGTTTCTGGATCATGCCTGTATTGCTGTGCCTGCACCCCACCCCCACCCCCTGGGGGGGTATCGCCCACTTTGGGAAACAATGAGAGAAATCGTACCTTTTCCCAATTCCCGCTGCCTGTTCTTCGATGAACACAATTTGAGAAAGAGGAATGGCCATGCAGCATTCCTAGGAAGAAATCAATAAAGATCAAGATTCATCAGACATGCTGGTTCTGGATAGTTTGAAGTCCACAAGGTACTTAATGAAAATATTTAAAATGTCCTTTTGTTCCTTAAATAAACTTACAGAAAAACTAAAAAAAGCAATAGTCCGAGGGAAAACAAACACCTTTGCTGGGAGCAAAGGCATCTGTAACTACCGTATGTATTTGTGTATAAGCCGCATTTTCCAGCACATTTTTAACGCAGTTTTTGTGGTAAAATTTGGTGCCTCAGCTGATATTCAGGTCGGCTTATACTTGAATATATACGGTGCTTTGTTTCTGTAGTATGTACACGTTTCACTTTAGTTTTACTGTGGTAACATATGAAGGGGTACCCAAAGAAAATCAGAATTTTTTTACAAAGCTATTGTATTTAATTATTTTTACAAAACAACCTTATCATTTTCAAAGTACTCTCCATCACACTTAATACATTTGTCAAATCTGCAATTCCATTCTTGGAAACATTGTTTAAACTCATCTGTTTGGATGACTGACAGCACTTCCCTCGTGGTTTCCTTCACCTCTTCTACTTAAACCAATCGCTGTCCTTCCATGTTCCTCTTCATTCACGGAAACAAAAAGCAGTTGCACGGTCAGATGAGTAGAGGTGCATGGGGCAAGAGAGGGTGCTGTTTTTTGCCAAAACTGATGCACGGAGATGGCTGCATAAGCAGGTGCATTGTGGTGGCAAAACCAGTCCCCCATCTGCCACAAATCAGGCCTTTTTTGTTGCAGTTACACAATTTTTTCAGAGGCTCTAAATAGAAAGCTTGATTAACAGTTTGACCTGTTGGAATGAACTCCAAAGGCACCATGCCCCTCCCATCAAAAAAACAAATGAGCCTCATCTTGATCTTTGATTTCACTTGATGAGCTTCTTTGGGGTGGCGATAGCGTTTTCCACTGGATTGATTGATGTTTGCTTTGGGGTGGTAAGAATAACACCATGCCTCATCACCAGTAATGACCTTGGGGAAAATATCTGGGTCGCTTCTTACCTGTTCTTTCAAAGCACGGCATGTTTCACTTGATGCTCTTTTTGATGGTCAATCAGAACTCAAGGCACAAATTTCGAAGCAACCCTTCTCATTCCCAAATCTTCTGTTAAAATTCACTGAATCAAGTACCAAGACAGTCCAGATAACTTCCCCATCTTTTCAATGGTCTGTCATCAGTCTTCGAGCACAAGTGCACAAGTTTGGCAACATTTTCATCCCTTTGGAAAGTTGACAGACGTCCAGAATGAGGTTTGTCATCAATGGACATTTCACCTTTTTTGAAATGAGAAGCCCACTCATACTTTTGAGTTTTTCCCATAGCGCTGTCGTTGTAAGCTGTGTTCAACATCACAGCAGTTTCTGCAGCACTTTTTCTTGGCAGGAAACAAAATTTCACAGATGCACACTATTCTCTTAAATCAGTCATCACAAAAAACAAGGTTTGAGGCAAAACTGCTTTTACCAAAAAAATTCACTGTGACCAGAGAGAACCTTCCCAGGCGACGCCACTGGGTGCACTAACTCAGAGCTAGTAGCTGGATGCTGGCCTAGCGGGAAAAATGCGTACTATGAAAGCTCCGCCGATCGGCACTTTTCTGTTTTATTTTGGGTACCCCCTCATATATACAACAACAAAAATTGGCATGTTAACCCTTTTAAAGTGTACAATTGTATGACATTAATTACACTCACCATATGAAGTGCAACATCACCATTATCCATTTCTAAGTCTTTCAGCACCTTACATAGTAACTTATTGTCCCCTTCAGCAACAACTCCCATTTCCTCTCGCTCTCTGGCCCTGGTTACACCTTCTGTCTCCTGCATTTACTTTTTCTAGGTATCTCCTAGGAGCCTGGCGATATAGTGGGTTACATACTGGACTCCTACCCTCAAAGTCCGCAGTTAGAAACCACCAGCCAGCCGCTGAGCTCAAGAGAAAGACGAGGCTTTCTACTCTCGTAAAGAGTTGCAGCCTCCAAAACCCACCGGGGTAGTTCTACCCTCTATTGGAGCGTTATGAGTTGGAATTCACCCAATAGCAGTGAATTTTGGAGTTTTGGGGTGATTTATCTCCCACAATATTAGTCCTTTTGTGTCTGGCTTACTTCACTTGACATGATGTTTTCGAGGTTTATCTACGTCATAGCACGGGTCAGAGCTTCCTCTCACTGTTTGAGTACTCCTCTCACAGAGTATTCCTCTCACCATTCCTCTAGTACTATTTGAGTACTATTCCATCGTGCCACATCCTACCATTCTTTGGGGAAGATACCTGAGTGGAATCACTGACTCAAGTGGAATTCAATGGCCGAATTTTTTTTTTAATGATTAAATACTTTTATTGGTGGCTCTTACATCTCTTAACACAATCCATGCATTCATCCAGTGTGTCAAGCACATTTGTACATATGCTGCCATCATCATTTTCAAAGCATTTTCTTTCTACTTGAGCCCTTGATATCAGCTCCTCATTTCCCCCTCCCTCCCTCGTACACTCTCCTTAATGAGCCCTTGATAAGTTATAGATTATTATTATTTTCATATCTTACATTGTCCTCTGACACCATTCACCCACTTTTCTGTTGTTCCCCCCTGGGAGGGGGTTATATGTTGATCCTTGTGATCGATTCCCTCTTTTTCCCCCGACCTTCCGCTTATCCTCCCGGATCTCTTCTCCTTGTTGGCCCTGAGGGGGTTATCTATCCTGGATTCCCTGTGTTTCGGGCTCTTATCTGTAGCAGTGTGCATGCTCTGGTCTAATCCAATTTTTAAGGTAGAATTGAGGTCATGATAGTGGGGAGAAGGAAGCATTAAAGAACAGGGGAGAGTTGTATGTTTCATCAGTGCTAAACTGCACCCTGACTGGCTCATCTCTTCCTTGTGACCTTTCTGTGAGGGGATGTCCAATTGTCTACAGATGGGCTTTGTATCTCCACTCCACGCCTACCCCCCACCCCCGCCCCATTCACATTGGTATGATTTTTTTCTAGGTCTTGGATGCCTGATAGCTGATCCCATCGACACTTCATGATCGCACAGGCTGGTATGCTTCTTCATGTGGGCTTTGTTGCTTCTCAGCTAGATGGCCACTTGTTTCTCTTCAAGCCATGGCCAAATTTTTAAAAAGCTGCCAAACTATTCAGCCAAGCAGCTGTACATTGCCATCAACAAAGCCCAGTGAGGTCAGTTTCTCCCCTTCTCACCACTACTTTCTCTTTTACATTTTTCTGATAATAGACATCCCTAGTGAGTATGAATGGAAGGGTACTTTTTAAAAATAATATTTGGAAAAAATTTATATGTAATATTTACTTCCATGGAAAACAACAACTCAACAGATAAATCAAACTCAGTTTAAGGAGTGTATTAAATGGGAAATTTTTCTTATTTGTCGTTTTCTGTATTTCACTTCTAAACACATGCAACATTTAACCAAAAATACTGAAATCTTGTGGAGGGAGGTCAGATGCACAGGCATCCCCCGCCTGAGGGCAATCAGTTGCTAAACTGCAGTGGGCCCTGCTCCCTGCCTCTGGGGACAATGGACAGGCTCCTGTAGGTGGAGTTTTCACCCTACTGATAATGGTTCTATGGAGACCCAGAGACCACCCCCCTGGACCACCCCGATTACTGTGTAACCTATAGTGTAACCCCTTCCTGTGACGTATGTCTCTACCTGTAATTGGTGGGTTGGCATGTTCCCCAAAGGTATATAGGCATGGGTCAGCAATTCCAAGCTCTCTGATCTCTCTGACCTCTCTCTCTGGCTCCCCTCTCTACCCCTCTCCTCTCCCGTCCTCTCTCCCTGTTCCCTTGCCCTCCTTCCCTTCCCCCTCTCTCCACGTGGACCACCGAGCTGGGCTGAGGTGAGCTATGCTACCATGTAATGTGTCTGTTTGCATCATTGTAATATCTCTCATGCTCTCGATGACTTTAATATAATACTTATATATCTCAACCGTACAATTGTGCATTACTGAACCCGTTAGTAGTATTAGCAGTGGGGGCTGGCCCCTCACCCCTCCTCGTCATTTAATTTAATACTACAAAATCTAACTGCCATCCAGTGAGATTTCATAGTAACTCATAGTGACCCTATAGGACAGGGTAAAACTGAAATTCTGAAAATGAACATATATTTTATCCAGTTATAGTTTTGCCAAAAGTAAAGCAAGCAAACAAATCTCAGTGGTTTAAAACCTACAGCAGATGCAAAGAGCTGACTTACATGGTTTTTCTGATCTCTCCAAATCAGTCGGTGTGTACTAAGAAGGAGGGTCCCAGCATCAACTTTTACCTAGAAAGATAAGAACATGACAAAATATTAGCAGCGAGTCACTGTTGTCCAAATGTCCTTGTGACTTGTACTATTCTGAGTAAATCATATGGATAAACATTTTAAAATTAAGTTGATCAAAGATTAAAACAAAGCAATATTATACATTTCACATGTACATTTTTTTAAAAAGCAAAGAAAAGCTCAATGCCCTCGAGTTAATTCCAACTCTCAGCACCCCTGTAAAGGGTTTCTGAGACAGACAGCCCCATCTTTCTCTAGCAGAGCAGTGGTAGTTTTAAACCCCCAACCTCGCAGTTAGCAGTTCAATACTTACTGGACAGTACCTTATACATACATATACGTGTGTATTATATACATATGTGTGCATGTCTTAGCTATAGTTTTGATTGTTAAGAACTAAATGTAAATAACCTAGATGTGTAACAATAACCAAAAACAAACCATCTTACTGCCATCAAGTCAATTCCAACTCAAAGCAACCCTATAGCACAGAGTAGAAATGCCCTGTGGGTTTCCAAGACTATACACTTTTACAAGAGTAGAAAGCCTCATTATTCTCCCACACGGTGGCTGGTGATTTTGAACTGCTGACCTTGCAGTTAGCAGCCCAACACATAACCACTACACCAACAGGGCTCCTCAGGTCCCTAGTGAAGGATATAACAATACAAAAAACAAACCACTGCGATGGATTCAATTCCAACTCATAAAGAACTTTGTTGGACAGACAATGGACTCACACGCATTCATGAAAAAGAATAATTACAGACTGGGTATTAATGTACATACTGCATTTCATAAAATATAACTGTCAGATTACCTTAAAATTCAGGTAAGTTGTTAAGACTGTGGAAACAATGTATTTTCAATCAAAATATGATATTGTTAGTAGATTAAAGGAAAAAACGCCAGGCTCAGAACAAGATGCATAGTATGTTGATAATTGTGTTAGTCTAGGTACATTGGATAAACAAATACACGGAAACTCATATGTATAACAGAGAGTTCTATATAAAGGGTAACTGCACATCAAGAAAACATCCCAACCCAGTGCTGCCCAAGTCCACAAGTCCAACATTAGCCCATATGTCCAACACCAATCCACCAAGTCCTCCTCCATCTCATAAAACACACACAATGATGCCGACTGCAGGAGGAAAGCTGAGTCAGTGAACGTGTAAGCATCTCAGCACTGGCAGGGGTCTCCACACGGGTGCTCCAGTACCCAGGGCTGCATCGGGGTAGGTCCATGCGGCTTCTCATCAGGGATGTCTTACAGGAAGTGAGCCTTGCCAGCTGAAGCAGGGAACTGGCTAAGGCAGCTGCACCCTGGTCCAACCATCAGAAAGCAAGAGACCCAAGAACTAGAAAGGCGAGGTTCACCAAGCCATTTATCTCCCTACCCTTTAATTAACCCCACATGTGTTTATCGGCCCGGTTGGCACAATAAACTGAATTATCTCAGTAATTCATTGTTTTAAAAAAGAAGAAACGATATATTTTAAATATAAATACTTGTTGCATCCATATACACTGCTCTCCAGAATGGCAATGCCAGTTGATTCTCAAACAATCTGCTGACCAAGAGACGGATTTAACTTTATACTCTTCAGGGTCTTTTCAAGGTTTGATCTGGAACTATACTTTGTTGTTGTTGTTATTGCTAGGTGCGGTCAAGTCAGATCTGACCCAGGGTGTACAACAGAACAAAACATTGACCAATTGTTCTTAGGTTTGAGCCCACGTTGAAGCCACTGAGTCAATCCACTTGTTAACGGCCTTTTTTTCATTGCCCCGCTACTTTACCCAGCATCATGTCCTTTCCCAGGAACTCTCTCTCCTGAAAACATGCCCGGAGCACATGAGAGTCTCCTCATCCTTGCTTCTAAGGAGCATTCTGACTGGACTTCTTTCAAGACAGATGTTTATTCTTTTGGCAATATATACTTCCGTGATACTTGCAATATTCTTCACCAGCAGCATCAAATACATCGATTCTTCTTGGGTCTTCCTTACCCAACGTTCACCTTTCACATGCACATAAGGTGATTGAAAATACCTTGGCTGGGGTCAGCCACAGCTTGGTCCACAGAGTAACATCCTTGCTCTTTAACACTTTAAAGAGCTTTTGTGCTACAGATTTACCCAATACATGTGTGTCATTTGATATCCTGACTGCTGCTTCCAGATAAAGTCCCTGAAACTTAAACCTATTCTCCATTTATCATGTTGTTACCTATTGGTCAAGTTAGGGGGATTTTGATTTTCTTTACATTGAATTGTAATCCACACTGACGACTGCAATCCGTGATCCTCAGTGACCAAGTGGTTCATGTCCTTCTTACTCTCAGCAAGCAATGCTGTGTCTTCTGCATGTCAAAATCTGGTAATAAGTCTTCCTGCAAGCCAGTGTCTAAGCACACAGATTGAATAAGTATAATTAAAGGCCACAACACTGACACACACCTTTCCTGATTTTAAACCATGTAGTATTCCCTTGTGCACAAGTGCCTCTTGATCCATGTACAGGTTCTGCATGAGCACAATGTAGTGCTCTGAGATTCTCATTCTTCTCAAGGCTAGCCACAGTTTAAGGTCCACACAGTTGAGAATGCCTTTGCATAGTCAATGAAACACAGTAAACATTTTTCTGGTATTCTCTGTTTTGAGTCAAGATCCATCTGACATCAACAATGATATCCCTTTTCCACACCCTCTTCTGAATCTGGCCTGAACGTCTGGCAGCTCTGTACTGCTGCAACCATTATTGGATGATCTTCAGCAAAATTTTACTTGCATGTGATATTAAAGACATTGTTCTATAATACAAACATTCTGTTGGGTCACCTTTCTTGAGAATGGGTACCTTTCTTGAGCTGGATCACTTCCAGTCAATTGGCTAGGTAGCTGTCATCCAAATTTCCTGGCATAGATGAACGAGGGCTTCCAGGGCTTCATCAGCTTGTTGAAACGTTTCAACTGGTATTCTGTCGATTCCTGGAGTCTTGTTTTTGTCGAATGTCTTCAGTGCAGCTTGGACTTCCTCCCTCAGGACCAGTGGAATGGCTCAATGTTGACTAATTCTCTTTAGCACGGTGACTCTGTATGTTTTTGCATCTTCTTTTCATGTTTCCTGCATCGTCCAATATTTTGCCCATAGAATCTGTCCATGCAGCAACTCCAAACTTGAATGTGTTTCCTCTAGTGAAAATTTCAGTATCTTTTCCCTTTTTATACTACCTTCTCAAAAACCAAGCTCACTGCCATGGAGTTGATTCTGATGCATAGTGACCCTGCAGGACAGAGTAGAACTGCCCCTGTGGGTTTCCAAAACTGTAATTCTCTAAAGGAATAGAAAGCTACTGTCCCAAAGAGTGGAAGATGGTTTTAAACGGCTGACCTGGTAGTCAGCAGCCCAAAGAGTAACCTCTACACACCCAAAGCTCCCTACCTCCTCAAAAGAGGCATTTAAAACTTTTTAAAGCTACAATACAATCATAAGGTAAGTCTTTAGGTCTATCACCCCATATCTTTAATCCTCATAATTTGTTCCTGTGCACTGAAAGTCATATTAATAAACCAACTTTAGGAATCAAACTCCAAGAGATTACCAAATCAAACCTGTGTGTTTCTTTTAACAACAAGAAATATACTGGAAGCTTCTCTCCACTCTGATTGCTTGAAAGTGCAACTAGCCACAAGGCAGGACATGCCTGGATCTTTTCCAAGAGTCTTTGGTGATTGTTAAAGTGAAAAGACTGGACCCTTTTGTAAGGCTACTTCACAACACAAACTCTGAGAAAAGCATTTTAATGAGGGTGCCATTTATTACAAATAACTTGAGTTTAACCAAACATGGTTAAAAAGTTTGACAAGTTAAAAAAAACCAATTAGAACATTACACAAGGGGACTTTTACAATGTTCATGCAAAATTCTCTATTTCTAAAATTCCATGTTCCCAGGATAGCGTTAAAAACACACACACAGAAAGCATTGCCACCAGGTAGATTTAAACTCTATGAAAAATAGCAGCCCAGCGCTTAGCCACTGTATCACTCCAATTGTGGGATTAAAGGGGAGAGGGAACCCCACAAAAAATCATGGGTTCGGTAGGCGCAATTGCACAGCGATAACAAGTAAAGATTATAGTAAAGTCATAGAGAGCATGAGAGTTAAAAGATGGAGTCAAGTAATGGAGTCAGACGCAATTCATAGTAGCATCGCTCACCTCAGCCCAGCTTGATGGTCCTCATAGAGGGGACTTAGCCACCAAAGTAGAAGCAGCTGCCTCGTCCTCCTCAGCCACCCTCCCGAGAACCAGGGAGCCTCATTATTTATTGCTAACCATGCATCATATCACGTTAGGGGGATCTGATTACAGAATCATACATCACAGAAAGGGGCAATACAATTCATCCTTGAACAAGTTTGATCACTCTGGTGTGTCATACAATAAAACAGACAATTACTATCCTGGGAGGCATGCAACCCCCCTGATAGCAGACAGTAACCTATGTCATAGGGAGGGGTAGCAACATAGGCAATACAATCAATAGGAGGGGGATGACCTAGGGGTGTGCCCATAGGAATGGGAAGGTCTAGGGTTACACATGTGACAAGATGGGCGAACTCTAGATTCATAATGGCTACGTAACCTTGGTCATCCTTGGGCAGGTTTGCCCTCTCTGTTATCTCCTACAAGTAAACAGACAACTACTATCCTTATCAGAAGGGAGTGGGCCTTACTTAGGGTGAGTCAGACTATACAGTCTGGTTGCTCTAGATGGCTGATGTTAAGGAGAATAACCTCTGACCTACTTTCGCTGACCGCCTAATGTACAGTCATACTCAAGCAGCTAAGTCTGGTACATATTATTGGGGAGACAGCTTAAGAGAAATCCTTCTGTTCCCCACATCCAATAAAAATAATCACACATTTACTTATGTGTGCAGTTGGCAATATAAGATAGTCCTGACATTCACATAAAAATGGACTTCAAAATCGTTAATGTAACATGATCATACACGTGTACAACCAGATACACAGAGAATATAAAAAATTAATTACCTACAGATTTAGGAATACTGAATATTTAAAGTTTCTTCTTTGATTTATCTATATTTAACAATTTTATTATTTGTCCAATAAAATATAAAAGCTACGTTTGATACAGGAAAATAAAACTTCAAGTAACCCTGAGATGCATGCAATTATTTTTTTGTTAAAGCAAGTGCACACAGAAACATTTGTCAAAACAGGTCTTGCATAATAACCAATATACTGTTTTGGTTTTTTTCACATGAATTGTATAAAATGGTTTTCTATGAGTGGGCTATAAGGGCACCAGGGCTAAAGCACCTGGCTGCTAACCAGAATGGTCAGCAACTGGAATCACTAGCTGCTCCAGGGGAAAAAGATGAGGCTGACTGCTTCCATAAAGATTCACAGCCTCACCAGTAGAGGTGTGAGGGGCTGGCCCCAAACCCAACTAAGTGGACAGCGTCCCTCCCCCTAGAAGAATTTACTTCAAAGGACAGCAATGAAGCTACAGCTCAGGGTGAGGGACATGTCTGATCAGCGCACATGGGAACAAATGAAGGGGGAGGAAGAGAGAGTGGAGCACATCCTGGCCCACCAACCCTTGAGGATGATATCCCTGCTCAGAGCAGCCAATCTACAGAGAGAACCATATGGCCAGCCTCACTATGAGACATGACATCCCTCACTGACCCGAAGCTCTACAGGAGACAATACTGGAGATACAGTGTGGGAATTGTGCCCGATCTGACATCACCACACAGAGGCAAAACACTAAGGGCGTGCCACAGAACAGCAAAGGGAGCAGAGCAAGAAAATCGTGAGGGAATATAAAAAATAAACTTTGGGGCCAGGACTTGGCACCCCATCAGACTCGACTGGAAGACACTCCTAAAGGTCAACAAACAACCTTGAACTATTTACAGGTTTTTCTCCTTTTTTTGTCCTTGTTTTTTTTGTTTTCTTTTGTTGCTTTGCTTTGCTCTGTCTTGTTTTTGTGCATATTATTATCTCTGCAGGTTAATCTAGCTAAGATAGATGGGATACAGGTCTATCTAAATAAGATAGGCTGGATGAACAATGTGGAGGAGAAAACAACGGACCGATGGTTCCAGGGGGACATGGGAGAAGGGGAGGTGGAGTGAAAGGAAGTGGTGTTAACAAACCCAGGGACAAGGGAACAAATGATCCAAAATCAGTGGTGAGGACGGTGTAGGAGGCCTGGTAGGGTTCAATCCAGGGTAATGTAACCGAGAGGAATTAGTGAAACCTAAATGAAGGCTGAGCATGATAGTGGGACAAGAGGAAAGTAAAAGGAAATAGAGAAAAGAACTAGGAGGCAAAGGGAATTTATAGAGGTC
>NW_022103908.1:340184-346478 GCF_000313985.2 Echinops telfairi | reverse complement strand
AATGTACAAATGTGCTTGACACAATGGATGTATGTATGGGTTGTGATAAGAATGGTACAAGCCCCCAATAAAATGATTTTTTAAAGAAAAGATCTGTATGAGCCACCAATAAAATAGTTAATTAAAAAAAAAAAAGATTCCCTGCCTCCGAAACCTCTCCCTAAAGTAGGGTCATCACGAGCCGCTATCTAGTTGTTTTTAAGCTATGATTCTATGTGACACACATACACTCCTCCCTGCCACCAAGCCAATTCTGACTCAGAGCGACCCTGTAAGTAGGAGCAGAACTCCAAGCACAGTTCCGAGGCTGTAAGTCTTTAGGGAGAAAGCCTCATCTTTAGTCTGCAGAGCGGCTGGTGGTTTCGAACTGCTGACCCTACAATTCGCAGCCCAACATGTATCCCATGATGCCGAGGCTCCTGATCCTAGTATTGTCTTCATCATACGCATTAAATAATATGATGAATAAATGTTCACGATAAAGGAGACCTGCTAAACCATCTAGCTGAAATGCCCTCGGTGAGAGCTCATTCCACCGGAGTGCTTCCACCTGCCAGCGCAAAGCCCTGACGGCATGGCTCTGGATCAGGGAAAACACGTCTACCTCCCACTGGCACTTGCTTTAGTCCGGCTTCACGTGTGATCTTGATCTGGTTTAATACGCAAACCGAGACCAACTGAGCTGAAAATGTTTTTTAAAATCTCGATTTTGCCAGTCAGTGGAGAGTTTCCTTTTCTGAAACTACATCTGAACGTATTGTTCCCATGAGCGTGCATGGTGCTACACGAGAGCCTAGTTGTTCTGATTAAGAAAAACCGCTTCCTGTTATCTTACTGGAACCCAAGCATAGAGATGCGCATTTCAAAGAGCCGGGGTCTATTTCACTGCTCTGTCAATTAGCGAGACGCAAATGTAAAATGCTGCTATTGTAAGTGAAGGAATTGTGCAACCATCCCGTCAGGTGTTCCAATGGATTAAGATGCAAACCTGAGAGGCAAGTTTAGGCTGGTCCGTTTCTACCACTCACAACTGGAATCATTTTAACTACCTGAAAGCTGTTTAGGGCATTAGTCCCTGAATAAGTTCTTCCCTGTTTTTGTTTATTTCATGCTGTCCTAGTTATTAAAGTGTGTTCATTACTGAGAACGTGAGGGAAATTATTTTTATGTCTAAAAGAGTAAGTAAAATCGCTCATAATTACACCAGCCAGTTTTAAATGCGAATGCTAGCATTTTAGGATGTCCTCACTGAACTCCCTGCCGCCCCGTCGATTCTGACTCATAGCGACCCTTTAGGACAGAATAGAACTGTCCCTGTGGGGTTCCAAAAGTGTCACTCTTTATAAGAGTAGCAAGCTTTATCTTTCTCCCATCTTTCCATATACATTCATTAGACATTATGAATGTCATTCTCTTCTCTCTCTCTCTCTCTCTCTACACACACACACACACACACACATTGTTCATGGTAGCTGTGTTTCATAAAGTTCTACAGTCACTATTAAAGCTTCGCAGAGGGGCAGCGAAAATGAGGACGGTCCTCAAGATGTACTGGCACATTGGGGGCAACAATGGGCTCTAACCCAACAATGGGGAGGATGGCGCGGGACTGGGCAGGGCTTTGCTGCTGCTCACGACTTTCTATGAGCTGGAACTGACTCGATGGCCCCTAACAACAACAGTGAATAGTGACAGAGCCCTAGTGGTGCAGTGGGCTATGCTCAGAGCTGCTAACCACAAAGTCATGGTTCAAGCCCAAGACCCTCTCTGTGGGAGAAAGAGGAGGCTGTCCACTCCTACACAGATACAAAGTGTGGAAGCCCAAGCGGCAGTTTTCGACCCCATCCTTAAACGGTCACAACGAGGTAGAACTGACTGATGGTGGGGAGTTTGGTTTTTTGGTAGTGAAGAGTCCCCAGATGAAATACAGGGTTAAGTTCCTGCAAGCCTCTGGTCATAGTTTTGGCAATAATCAACACATAACCTTGTTTTAGGTGCTTTTGTCTCAAAACATCTTTTAAAATATCTATTTCCAGTAAATAATTAGTAATAAGCAATATTTTTTATAAGCACACACTAACCAAGAATGGCTTAACATTTTCCTGACCCTGGGTATGGCTGTAAGTTTACGTGACAGTAAATTTCTTTGGCTTTTAGCCTCAAAATGCTGTTGACTACACTACTTTTATTGCCCATTAGGCTCTTTTAAAGGAGCCCTGGTGGCCCAGTGGTTAAGCACCTACCTGCTAACTGAAAGGGCAGCAGCCATTCCGTGGGAGAAAAATGGGACAGGTGGCTCCCATAAAACATCTGCAACCTTAGACATTTAAGGGGGCAGTTCTGCTGCGTGCTGTAGGGTGATTCTGAGCCAGAATTGACTTGATGGTAAGCGGTTTGGTTTGGGATGTTATTCTGATCGGTCATCATTTCAAGATGCACAAATTAAGCTACTTTTCTATCATGTACTATAAAAGTTCTTAACGCTCTAGAGTGGAGCAGCCTCATATACAGATTGACAAATTTCCTCTTCCTTTTCCTGGATACCACAGTTGCTTAATTAGCATCCAACTCACACCCAACAGCACTGTAACTCATGCCTGAAAGCAGCTTATCTAAAACATGCATTTTCCCCACAAGGCACATCAGTCTTAAATTTGTTGCTAGGTGCCATTAAGCTGGTTCCAATTCATAGCAATCCTGTATACGACAGAAGCAGACATGGCTGACATGGCTGAGTCCTGCGCCATCCTCCCAATTGTTATATTTGAGCCCACTGTTGCAACTACTGTCAATCCATCTCACCAACGTCTTCTCCTTTTTTCCCCACACCCTCTACTTTATCAAGCATGAAGTCTTTTTGGCAGGGACTGATCTCTCCTGATAGCGAGTCTAAAGTGTGTGAAGCAAAGTCTGGCCATCCTCACACCTAAGGAATATGCTGGTTGTACGTCTTCCAAGACAGATGGGTCTTTTTCAGACAGTCCACAGTCCTTTCAAGATGCTTCACCAACACTACAATTCAAATGCATCCATTTTCCTGTGAGCTACTTGAGTCATTATCCAATTTTCACATGCACACGAGGCACCTGAGAACACCTTGGCTTGTTGGGTCAGGTGCCCTTTAGTCCTCCAAGTGGCACCCGTGCTCTTCAACCCTTTAAAGAGGTCTTGTGCAGATTTGACCTGACTGCTGCGGCTTCCATGAACTTTGATTATGGATCCAAGCACAATTAAATCCTTGACAATATCGATCTTTTCTCCATTCATCATGATGCTGTCGACTGGTCCAGCTGTGAGGATTTGGGTTGTCTTTACTTTGAGTTGCAATCCATAATGACAGCTGTGGTCTTTCATATTGCTCAACACATGCTTCAAGTCCTCCTTGTTTTCAGCAAGCAAGGTGAAGTCGCCCGCAGAATGAAGTTCTAAAGCCTCCTCCCATGCTGGTGCCGTGTTTCCTTCATAAATGCAATTTCCCTGGTTATTAGCTCAGCATACAGACTAAGGATGGTGAAAGGCTACAACCCTGACGTCCACCTTTCCTGATTTAAAAACTGAAAACAAAAAACGTTTTATTATGAATTACTAGGTGTGTGTGTGGGGGGGGGTACATTTTAGATTTTATATTTAACAAGTTACCAAATCTCCCACTGGGTTGCTCTGGCCCCAATTTTCCCTTTTTTCTTTCTCTTCACCCTCATGTAGACCTTTCCTGATTTTAAACTCTGCTGTATTTTCTTGTTCTGTTCCAACATCTGCCCCTTGGTCCATGTACAGTGTCTGCAGGAGGGCAATGGGGTGCTCCAGGATTTCCATGCTTCTCACCATTACTCAGTTTGTGAGGGTCCACAGTCAGCTGCCATTCCATAGTCAATCACCCAAGCGAGCATCTCTCTGGGATTCCCTGCATTCAGATCAAGATCCACCTGACACCCACAATGCTGTCCCCCGTTCCACATCCTCTTCTGAATGGGGCCTGAATTTCTCACCGCTCCCTGCTGCAGCCATTCCTGAATGGTCATGGCAAGGAGCCCCGGATGTCGGAGCGGAACTGTGCTCCACAGAGTTTTCCAGGGGCCTCTGAGTGCACTTAAACCACCAACCTTTCCGTTAGCCGAGCACTTAGCCATTTCTGCCATCAGGGACTCCTCCTGGCACACAACCTTCAGTCAAAAAGAAAAACGTGTTCCACACCACATCACGGTCTGAAGACAAAAGGGTGAGTAGGACATGCTATCTGGCCTCCAGGAGCCTCCAACTGGACTATCAAAGACAGCCACGTATACTCCTGCCTATTGAATGAGTGCATTGGACTGTTAACCTCACAGTCAGCAGTTTGAACCCACTAGCCGCTACTCCACAAGAGACAGCCTCGGACACCCACAGAGACCGTTTGAGCCTGTCCTACGGGGCTGCTACAAATCAGAATTGACACCAATAGTACAGAGTTTTTGTTTTCGTTGTCGTTCTTCTTTTCCGAGGCTTATGTGTAACTTTCCAGAGCCTGCAGCCCAGCATGAGGCCTGGGAACCCGGCAGCAGATGGCGGAAGGCAGGACACAGCTCTTTCCCCAGCCACCAGTCAGGAGTCAACCAGTATGGCCCTCAATTAGCCTAAGGGCCGCAGACAGCTCAGCAACTACCTGTTTAAACAGGTCCAGACCTGGACCACCAAAAGGAAACATCTTTTACAATTCCAGGATCCCTCACCCCCACCCCAGCCTTCAGAAGTTCAGAATTCCTGGTCAGATACAAGGGTCTCACAAAAAGCATGCCCAAGAGTCCCCCACCCGCCTAAATCCGCTGACCCTCTCCCGACTTCTCTGCTAAAACCAACAGCAAACATTTTGGAGAACAACTAGAATTTGCTGGCTCAGCAATGTTCTGCCATACAGGTACTAACAGTTGTAATTTTATATTGTTGTAACTTATCACAAAGAGCCCTGGGAGCTACTGGGGGCCATTCATTTGATGCACTGTTAACCACAAAGTCGAGAGTTCACACCCACCAGCCAGTGAGAAAGATGAGGCTGTCTGCTCATCTTTGGACAGCGTTGGGAACCCTACATAAGGTTCTTATGTGTCCGAATCAACTGGGCCACCGGTTTAGTGCTGGGCTTAGTTTATCAGTAATACTGTCTGAAGGCAAAGGTATCCTAAGGTAAGCCCTACCTAATACACAGAACAGCAGCGTGCGCTACAAAAGCCTGGTTTCCAGGTGCTTCTGCAGGAGTCTTCCCAAGTCAACCTATCATGGGCAGCATTCAGATCTTCTTGGTGTCGGGGCATAAGCCAACCACCAGGCTCAGTTAAAACCATCCCTAAGGTGGGGAAAATTTTTTAAAAAGCAACTTGTCACTCTAACCAAAACACAAAGCTGCAACTCAATTTGAGACCTGGTTCATAAAAGTGTGGAGGCAGCAAACTGGGGCGACTCAGGTTCTACCCCCAGACACCTTCAGCAGAGGCTTGAAGAGCGCTAACATGTAATAATAGGTTTGGGAGCATTTCCTGGCCAAGAGTGACTAGGAAGAAAAGCCTGGCGGTTTATAAAACAACTGCCGTCAAGTCAAGCCAAGCCTGATTCTGAACAACCCCGGTGTGTCAAGAGGTTTTGTTTGCATTTGTGTGTGAGTGTGTGACGGTTTTAAATGCCCTAAGGGAGTCCGAGGACCTGGCACCGATTTCGGGGGTGTCATTTAATTGCTGTGGATCCCTGATCTCTACAATGAGGAGATTGAGAGCCCGAAGCTTCTGTAAGCATTAAGCAAGAGAAGCTCGGCGTCAAGGAGCATACACAAAAAGGAAGGCGAGGGAAGGAGTGCCAACTTCTGGGGATCAAAGAGGTTGGTTGTGGGTAGTAAATACTTTGAAATGCGAGCGAATTCCTTCCTTCCAGAACAGGATGAGATCTGGGCGTTGCACGCCAGTATTCACAAGACGTTTACTTCCAGTTAATATTTCTCTTCTGAATTTGCAAATGCGTCTCCTAAGGCTTATTTCTGTCTTACTCTGGGATAACAACCAACGCTCGAGACGCTTTCTCTAAAGTAATTTAATAATCGCAGTAATAAGCCAAGGGCCTTTGAGCAAAGTCGTTCCGACGAGGAAAGAGACGGATAACTTTTTCAGAAACCCTTTCAAATAAATCCCTCACCCTCTCCCTTCCCCGGGGACGGATCTGATCATCGATCTATGCGGGCTCCCAGAAGGGACCACCTGAAGCTCCCGCTGCGCGGGGGTTGGTTCACCGCCATGGGCACGCAATCTCCTAGCAAAAGGCACACCGGGCCGG
>NW_022103908.1:338049-339488 GCF_000313985.2 Echinops telfairi | reverse complement strand
GGCGCGCCGAGCAGGAAGCGCGGGGGCTGCGGCGCCGAGCGGCCGCGCGCGGCTCCAGGGGGCGCCCCGGACTCGGAGACGTGCACGAGCGCCCCCTGGCGGTATTTCCTCCCGTGGCCTTTTCCACCTGGAAGTCCGCCTCATCCTGTGTCCAGCTGGGTCACAAACCCAGGCTTTCTAAGGGGCTCTGAGAAAAACCTACGGAATACTTACGGAAGCCAGTTGCCACATCTTCCTGGCAGAGCAGGTTCCATATGCCTACCTGTCCGTTCCTAGCCATGCGCCTCAGCCACCCTACCTGTATTATGTTGTTAGGTGCCATCGAGTTGGCTCCGACCCATAACTACCCTGTGCACAACCTGAACCAAACACTGCCTGGTCCTTTGTCGCCCCCACAATTGTTCCTGTGCTTGGGCCCATCGTTATTTCCTCGGTGTCAATCCATCTTGTTAAAGGTCGCCCTCTGCACTGGCTGCCAAGCATGACGTCCTAATCCGGGAACTGATCTCTCCTGACAACATGTCCAGAGTGCCCTGAGACAAGTCCTCTTTGCTTCTAAAGAGCATTTGGGCTGAACCTCTTCCACGAGAGATGTGTTTGTTCTTTTGGCAGCCCATGGTACTTTCATTATTCTTCGCCAGCACCATAATTCTTCAGGCTTCCTTCTTCAACGTCCAACTTTCACACACATCCAGATGCCCATGATGTACGTGTTGATTAGTCTCCACATGCCTGTAACTTCGCTCCCACCACAAGGCCTCCACTCTTAGCTGTTCAATTTATTTATATGTTCTGCATTTTAAATGGAGCATCTATAGTTTTTTGCTCCTGTAACTGATTTTGGGTGTATCTGTAAGTATATAAATATTTGTAGATAGAGAACATATGTCCCCTTTTGATTCTTAGAGTGTTCACAAAAAGAATCAATGCTTTAAATTTGTGGTATATGCATACAATGACATACTCTACAATCATAAAAAATAATGAGTCCGCAAAACATCTTATAATACGGATAAATATAGAGGACTTTATGCTACATCCCTTAAGTCAATCACAAAGGACAAATATATAACAATTAAATAAAAAGCCAAGAATAGTTCTTTGAAAAGTCTACAGAAAAATATGATAAACTATGCATGGATTTTGATTTTTTTCCCCTCTCACCACAAGACACTTGTATTAATCTGTTATAATGTCTGAACAGGATCTAGCTTGAGGCAGAAAGGATAGGACAAGATTTTGAAGAAAAGTCTATCAAAGCAACATGAATTTTGCTATACCTGAAGCAAGGACCAACAGGAAATTTATGATGAAGCATGAGTGGAAGAAAGGTGAAATGAATGATGCTTTATGAGACATTTATGGGGACAATGTCCCAAGAAAATCAGCAGTTTCAAGAGGAAACAAGACAATATTGAAGATGAAGCCCACAGTGGCGA
>NW_022103908.1:334813-336535 GCF_000313985.2 Echinops telfairi | reverse complement strand
ATATATATATATAAAGAGCACCCATTTTTCTTCAGTTAATAATGCAAAAAAGACTGCTGTAACATTATTGAATCCCATCAGGTCTTTAAACTAAAAAACAAACAAACAAAACCTCACTGCCCTCGATGCCAACTCATAGGGTAGAACTGCCCCAACCCCAACCCCTCGTCTCTCTCTCAAGAAGTGGCTGGTGGTTTTGAACTGCAGACCTTGCAACTAGCCCCCCAATATGTAACCACTATGCCACCAGGGCTGGACTAAATGGTTGGTGTCATTGTTTACAAGAGTGTCTTGAACTTCCTGGAACTAGCTCATGTTGGGAAATAAAGTTTATATTTTGTCATTTTATTTTTAACTCAATTTTTCTAGGAACTTCTTAAAGTCCTCTCATAGGTCAGCAAGAGCTGGACCTCGAGTAAGGAAGACTGAAGAAGCATTGAGCCTTTGAATGAGGGTGTTGGTGAAGAATATGGAATATCCCATGAGCTGTCTAAAGAACAAGCAAATCCATCTTGGGAGAAGGATAGCCAGAATGCTCCTTAGAAGTGAGGATGACAGAACTCCCGCTTGTGCACTTTGGGCATGCTAGCAGAAGAAACCAGCCCCTGGAGAAGGAAATTATGCTTACTAAAGGAGGGAATGGGCGAAAGAAAACAAGAGAAGACCTTCCAGACAATGACTTGACAAGGCAGCTATGACAATGGAAGCAAACATAGCAATAATTGTGAGGATGGCATAGGAAGGGACAGTATTTCATTCTTTGTACATGAGCTTGTAACCGTCTTGACCATGCCTAACAACAAGACAACAATTCGTTTATCCTGTCATCCGCTGGTGGGCACCTAGGTGGTTTGCGTCTTTTTGCAAATGTGACTATTGTGGCAATGGATGTGGGTGTGAACAGTAACGAGTTTTTATGCATTTCATAGTAAGTTTTGAAAAGACAAGCCAAATGTTGCTTTTCATTGTTTAATGTATTGTGTTTAAATATAACATATGACCGACATGATAAGTTATTTGTGGCACAAAGTGCACAGTAAACTCATGGTAGCCATGTGAGTGTGTATAAGTTGGCTGCCACTGTGCATCTTTGGAAATAAAATGAATCAAATCAGAATGAACGTCATTGATTTTTTTTAATTGGCATTAGCTTTTCATATCTTTTTTAATTCAGAGAAGATATATACTGATAAAACTTATCATGAAGTTCTTTGAAAATGTACTAGAAGACACCCCTCACCCCCACCGCAGAAGAATTCACTACAGAAGAGAGCACTGAAGCTACAGCTCAGGGAGAGGAGCACACAGGAGCAAACTGAGAGGGAAGGAGAGAGAGAGTGGAACACGTCCTGGCCCACCGAGCCCCGAGGATGATATTCTGGCTCAGAGCAGCCAATGCACAAAGAGGACCATAGGGCTGGCCCCACCATGAGATGCGAGGTCCCTCACTGACAAATAGCACTACAGAGGGCCACACTGAAGACACAGAGTGGGAATTGTGCCTGATTTGACCCCATCACACAGGGCAAAACACTAAGGGTGTACAATGAAGGCCTTGGGGAATACCAAAAATAGACTTTGGGACCAGGGCATGGCACCCCATCAGACTCGACCGGAAAACACTCATAAAGGTCAACAAACAGACCTGGAGCTATCGATATGCTTTCTGTTTGCTGTTTTGCTTTGCTTTGTATTGTTTTTGTGCTTATCATTATTTTTTCA
>NW_022103908.1:332049-333806 GCF_000313985.2 Echinops telfairi | reverse complement strand
GGGGAAGATGGAGTGAGAAAGGGGGAACCAATCACAATGATCTATATATAAACCCCTCCCAGGGGCATGGACAACAGAAAAGTAGATGAAGGGAGACAGCAGTCAGTGTAAGACAGGAAAACAAATTATAAATTATCTAGGGTTCATGAGGGAGGGAGAGGGGAAAGAAGTGATACCAAGGACTCACATAGAAAGAAAATGTTTGAAATGATGATGGCAGCATATGTACAAATGTGCTTGACACAATGGATGAATGGATGGATTGTGATAAGAGTGTGATAAGCCCCCAATAAAATGAATAGTCAACAAACAAAAAGCTCGGCATGTGTGACAGCTGCTGGTTCCCTGTGGCCAGGCTGCAGCAGCTGTGTGCCTTAGATGCTCTGATAAATGAGAATGGAGTTGGCCCGAGCACTGCTGGCTGACCCGTGCAGGAAGAAGAACAAGACGTCTAACTCCAAATAGGGAAATGCTGAAAGCCAACGAACAGCCTGACAGGAGTGCAAAGGTCAGTCCTCAGATCAACTTCGGAGCTGTGTCCCAGGGAGAAGTGAAGCAGAGGTGCCAGGGGGCATGAGAACTCTTCCTTGTGATGGCAGGGCTCAAGATGATCACTGTCTACCTCAGCCAGGTGCCTGAAGAGAAGAGTGACAGCCAACGTATAAGTGGTGGGCACCATGATCTGAGCTTCTACCATTCCATGAGGGGAAACATGCTTCCAGAGTCTCTGTTTCCGGTAAAGCAGCTCCCATGGGGGACAGCGCCCTGGAAGGAGTTGCCAGGACAAACACACATGCACAGTGTGTATGTGTGTATTTTTAGGTTAACAGATTTGACTTTGAACTCTTCTAAAATACATTTTAGGAGAATGGTGAAAAAAATATTGTTTATAGAAAACAATATGTACATATGTACTCTCTGCCATCGAGTCAGTGCTGGCTCCTGGTGACCCCTATGGGTTGCCCGGACTGTAACTGTTGACAGGAGTGAAAAGCTCAGCCTTTCTCCCTGGGAGTGGCTGGTGGTTCTGAACTGCCAACCTTGTGGATCGCAGCCCAACGCATAACCGCTTCACCACCAGGGCTCCTTAGAAATGTACTCAGTGGTACAGATTTGGTGACAGAAAGGCTCAAGTGTCCACTGGCGTCTCAGACGCAGTGCTCGGAGAGCTTTGTTTTATTTTCTTGGATTTGAGCTTTTAAGTGTGTCTAAGATTTAAGTGCATCTTAAACCTTGGGAGTCAAATCATACTTTATAAGTGTCCCCTCTCCAAAACTTTGTATGCTACAACAAGGGGTGTATCAGCCGACCTACCGAGTGTTACTGAAGGAGAGAATGGAGGGGCTTTTGCAAAGTTCAGGTATCTACGTTAGCGGAGCTAGCTCCCTCATCTTGATGGTAACAGTCAGGGCCAAGCTCCCAGAGAGAAAGATGAGGCTGGCTGCTCCTGTAAAGATTTACAGCCTCAGAAACTTCCTAAAGGATCCCAATCTGTCAAAATTGACTTGATGTCTGAGATACAGTTTATTGTCAACCTGGCAAATAAACACTTGTGGGGTTAATATTGATTGAAGAGCGCAGGGATAAATGGCTCGGTGAACCTCACCTTTCCAGTTCTCAGGTCTCTTGCTTTCTGATGGTCGGACCAAGGTGCAGTTGCCTTAGCCAGTTCCCTGCTTCAGCTGGCAAGTCTCACATCCTACAAGACATCCCCGAGGAGAAGCCATATGGACCTACCCCGATGCAGCCCTGGGTGC
>NW_022103908.1:319546-330577 GCF_000313985.2 Echinops telfairi | reverse complement strand
GTCTGTACAGCCCAATAAACTTTATTGTTCCTGTTTCTTTAAAAGAGAGAAAAAATGTCAAACATGCCTCAAAAGAGATCCCGTCCTCGGAGTGGATAAGTCTGGCAAATGAGGGGTTATCCCCGTGTTGGAAAGCCTAGCAGTTTTGCAGGTTTTCCGAATCATCATCATAACCTCGCTCAGACACACATTGTTTCATATATATGTATAAATATAATTAAATATTAAATAATATCTGTATCAACCCACTTTGAAAAATGTCTTATCCTGAGGTTTTAGCTATCTAGTGTTACTATAAATACTGTAATTCAGTGGCTTTCACAAATACACATGGGTCTCTTCACAGGAAGCTGGTGGCAGAGTGGTTACGCATGTCACTGTTAACTGCAAGGTCAGTAGTACAAAACCACCAGCCAGCTCTGAGGGAGAACGACAAGGCTTTCTCCTCCCATAGAGTTATCTCAGAAGCTCACGGGGCAGTTCTCCCAGGCCCGTCGGGTCCCTCTGGGGTCGGAATTGACGCGATGGCTGGGAAAAGCATTCCAGAAGGGCTTCCGTCTCTGTGGCTCTGGGAGACGGACCTCGACTCTTTGGAACCTCCTTGATGATCTTCAGGAGGTGTGGCATCTTCCGGCCCCTCGGTGTATTTTCGCATCGCTGGGCCTAATCTCAAAAGTCAGTAGTTTAAGACTCACCCCACAGGGATATAATTTCGTTAACATAGCACATAATAACCTCCTCTCCCCCTCTCCTTAACCATTGCTGTAGAATCCATTCTGGCTCCCAGCTAGGGCATGACAGAGTAAAACTCCCCTGTGGGGTTCCCCCGCCCCACAGGGTTGCTGTCTTGCCCGAAGCAGCATGCTGTATCTTACTTACCTCTGTGCACACGATGGTGGCCTTCAACACCAAGCTTTTGGTTAGCAACCAAGCGTTTAAATGCTGCACCACCAGGACTCCTTATCCATAGGCGGTGGTGGTGATGTCAGGAGACACTGTCAGCTCCGTCTCCTAGCAACCGTATGTCCACCAGAACGAAAGCTGCCAAGTCTTGCGCCAGCGTCACAACAGTTATTCTGGCCGACCAGAGCGTAGGATGAGAAGTCAAAACTTGCTGCTGGGACTTCCGTTCATATGTGCCCGGGTTTACTGAAAATCAAATGTGTTAAAACATGTTTCTGCAATGGGGATGGCTGCGGACAAGATTCTCAGTGATACCACTCCTTTTGGTCTCTTTCAAACTCACCGCTATCGCTAGATGCCAAGTCAGAGAGACCCTACAGGACAGGGTAGAACTACTCCTGTGGGTTTCTGAGCCTGTGACTCTTTACCGGAGCGTGAAGCCTCTTCTTTTTCCCAAAGAGCAGCTGTTGGTGAAGAGTGGCAGGTGATTTTGAACTGCTGACACTGTGGATAGCAGCCCACCTTGTAACCACTTCACCACCAGGGTCCGTTAGGTGTCAGAAAACAAAACAAAACAAAAAAGTCCAAACAATTAACTTCTGAGGGGATCTGCCCCATCAGTGAAATGCAAGGCGGCAAGGTCGGCTCAGAAGTTTATGGCAACTGTCTCTTGGAATTCCTCAGGGGTAATCTTGTGATAGATTTTCTTGAAGGACACAGACAATCACAGGGGTTTATTAGGAAGAAGTTTTTAAGAAAATGGAGACCTAGGTGGATGCCAGAAAGTGGTACTGGTGGGGGGAGGGAATTCCATCAAAACAATGGATCTATCTGTTCATTCATCAAAAGTAGCAAGCACTGTGCTAGGAGTATTTTGTTAGGAAACCTTACTCCACCCACCCTACTTCCCTAATTGTGCCCCTACAGATTTTCTGGTGTTCCTCACACTCAAAGAACGTGTAAAAGAACACGTCTCTCAACGAGGCCCAAATTGCAGTTTTGATGTGCTATAAATGGTGATGCACAGAACTCTTCCGGGAGGTGGAGACACAGATTCCGAAATGGTTAGCCCTAGAGAGAGGGTCTACTGAGAAACAATAGCTTCGTGCTTTGACAGTTTTGTTTATTAATGGTCTCTGTGCTTTTGCATAAGGGGGCCTGGCGTCATAGTGGGTTCCATGGGGTGGCTAACCACAGGTCAGCAGTTGGAAACCAACCAGCTGCTCTTTGTGAGAAAGACGAGGCTTTCTGCCCCTGTGAAGAGCTACTGCTCTGCCCTAGAGGGTCGTATGAGTCAGAATTGATTTAATGGCTGTAAGTGATGCTTTTGTAGCAATACTTTTTTGCATACCTTGGAGCCCTGGTAGTGGAGTGGTTACAAGTTGTGCTGCTAACCACAGGGTCAGTAGTTCAAAACCAGCTGCTCTCTGGGAGAAAGATGAGGCTTTCTGTAGTATTAGGTTGTGAGGAGCCAGTCCCCCACCACTACCCACGGGTTCAGTAAGCACAATTGTACGGTTGAGATATTATATAAGTATTATATTAAAGTCATAGAGAGCATGAGCAATAGAAGAGATATTACAATAATGCAGCCGGACACATTCATGGTAGCATTGCTCACCTCAGCCCCGCTTGGTGGTCCACGTGGAGAGAGGGGGAAGGGAAGGAGGACTGGAAAGGAAACAAGGGAGAGAGGATGGGAGAGGTGAGGGGGGAAGAGAGAGCAGCAAGGGAACGAGAGAGAACAGAGACCTCTATTGCTAACCCAGGCCTATATACCTTTTGGGGACATGCAAGCCCGCTAATTACAGGGGAAGGCAAGCGTCAGAGGAAGGGGTTGCACTACAGGTTATACAGCAATGAGAGGGGGACAATGTAGGGTATACATGCAATAGGAAGAGGAGGGATTGGGGTATACCCGTGACAAGATGGGTGGATCCTAGATTTAGGATGGCAGCTTAACTTTGACCTGTTCTCTGGGTCTCCATAGGAACCATTATCAGTAGGATGTAAACCCCCCCTACAGGAACCAAATAGATGACTGCAACCCTGTCCATTGTCTTTAACAGGTGGGAGCAAGGCCCACTGCAGTCTGGCAACTGATCGCCTTCAAGCATCTGACCTCCCCCCTCAGCTTTCTACTCCCATAAAGAGTTACCGTCTTGGAAACCCACAGGTGCAGTCTCCATTGCAGTGAGTCTGAGGGGGCTTTTTTTGGTTTTTGTTTTGAGTCCTGGTATCCAGGAGTCCTGGTGGTGTGGTGGTTACGTGTTGGGCTGTGATCTTCATGGCTGGCAGTTTGAAACCACCAGCAGCTCCGTGGGAGAAATTGGGCTTTCTGCTCCCGTAAACAGACTCGGAAAACCACCGGGGTCACTACGAGTTATCCAACTGACTAGTACCGTACTTTCAACAGCTGATTTTTCAGCAGATCAAGCTTT
The DNA here is from genome assembly GCF_000313985.2 of Echinops telfairi. NCBI lineage: Eukaryota > Metazoa > Chordata > Mammalia > Afrosoricida > Tenrecidae > Echinops > Echinops telfairi. Next base: position 327,233 of record NW_022103908.1, on the reverse strand, counting down.
TCTTGCAACGTGCTTTTGTGCAAATCCCATCGCTCGCCAGTAGCCCCACTGTTTGTACTACCAGTAGGGGCTTGTATGTGATTTGAATAAACAAGCGAGGGTATGCAGCTGGACGGCTCCTACTGGCTGTGCAGGCGAGGTTTAATTTTGAAAGCTGGCGCGGTCAGCCCAGCGCGGCCTTAACTGACCGGCGCAGCAACCAGACCCGCCCAGTAACGGCGCCGCCCGGGCTCCGCCCTCTGCGCCCATTGGTCCTTTCAATTCCAGCCGCGGACCAATGGGAGCGGGTGGCGGCCCCGCGGGCTCAGGGAAACGCGGGTGGCGGAGAGCGCGGTGCGCACGCTGTCTCTCCCACAGGCGCTGGGGCCGGAGACGCCGGCCTGGCCGCCTCTCCCGGGCCTGCGATGAGCGTCCCGGCCGTGCCCCGGCACCTGCAGCTGCCCCCGAGCCAGAGGAGCCAGCCCGCCTTCAGAGGTGAGCGAGGGGCGGCGCGAGGGGCTTCCGCGCGCTCGGGGCCCTGGCCGGCCGCGCACCTCCCCTGAACCATCTTGCACGCCTCTTGTCACTTGCGAACTAAGCCATCGAAGCGTAGTGTCTACGCTGCGATCGGTACCGCCTGGCCTTGCTCGGTGTTCGCGGAGCGCTGGGCCGCCGGGCGGTTGAGCGCGGCGCGGGGCGGGGCGGGGCTGAGGGCCGACTGCGCTTGCGCGGGATCCGGGCCGGCGGGGCGGAGCTGCTGGCTGCAGTTTGTGCGTTCAGATGCAATACCTTGACCTTAGGCTCTGTGGACACCTGGGATGGCCTGCGCCCTCTGCACCATGCTAGTTCTTCGTCCGGTTCTTGGGACTGTAGACATGAAGTGACTCACCTACACAGCCCTTGCCACTTAGTAGACGAACTCAAGGGTTCGGGTCTGGTCCCAACTCCTTCGTTGCTAAAGCCTGGTGTCCAGACATTGTTTATTGAAAATAATCTTCTCCAGATTTATCACTGCAGGGCAGTGAGACTGTGATCCTTTTGCAAACGTGTGATAGGAACCTTTTCCATAAACGTTGTATTATCATTAGGATTATTTCGCAAATGCAAAGGTGCTTTTCTGTTATATTCCCCAGGAAGAAAGATGTGAACTAAGTTAAAATCTTCACCTTACTCAACAATATTTATTCAATGTTACCGGTTCAACTGATATTGACCTGTAGATCTTTCCTTTTGTTATTTAGAGCAAAGAAGACAAAAACTTGAGCAACATCTATTAAAAAGAAAAACACATTTTGAATATAAACAGGAACATCAGATATTATCCAGGTGAAATCAAGTTTTTTTCATTGAAGTGTTGTGAAATTATATCCACTGATATAATCTTAAAATATAATTTTGAGCCAATATATCTAAAGAGTTCTGGCCGTGTTTTTTTTCAGATGAAATTTAATGTTTTATTTAACCCAGTATATATCCAAAATAGTATTCAACATGTAATCCATAATAAAAAAATTACTACTGAGATACTTTACATACATCTTGGGCACTAAATCTTCAAAATGTAGTGTATAATATTATTTTCTGTACATCACAGTTTGGACTAGCGACCTTTCAAGTGCCCTGTATGTGACTCTGTGGCCCCGTATTGGACAGTGTTGTCAATATCAGATCATTTATTTTGTATATTTGTTCTCTAAGCGGGGACGAATTTAAAACAGCATGTATAGATACTAAAATGCTGACTTATATACCATGCTACAAAGGTCTGTCCTATAATTTAGCAAAATTTGTAATGATTGGAGAGTGATGTCCATATGTTGGAGTGATTGCTTTAGACTTAACCTTCCTTAGGAATATCTTTGTATTATGTTGTGTAAATTTTAATGATGATTGTAACCCAAACAAATACAAATTCGTGGAAGTATATACAAAGCAGAACTTCAAATGGCCCCTTAAAGCAGTGTTTCCCTGGTGTTGGGGTGCTGGGACAACCCAAGGCGGGGGTCGGCTGCAACAGCCAATACCTACACTTTACCCTGGATTATGGCACTGTAGTACAAAAGTTTAATTTCTAGGGGTGGGGGGTGGGGGGGAATACTGGGTGATTCCCTCCTCCCGAAAAGGGGACAGCAGGCATAATAAGTTTGGGAACCTATGCTCCACAATCCAGAATCAAGTTTAGTTGTCTGCTCTTGCCGGCCCCCTGGGTCATACTGCCCACTTTGGGAAACACTGCTCCAGAGCGCGGGCTTTAGAATAGTAAGCACCTGGGTTAGGATCTGTAAGCTAGCTGCTTACAGCTATGTGACAGTTACTTGGCCTTTTCGAGTCAGGTTTTTTATAAACAGTATGTATTCTACAATAAAATAGTACTGTATGTTTCTTGGGCATTAAATGAGTTTGTGTATGCATTTTGCTGTGCCCTCCTGGTGGTCTCATGATCACATCTGTACGGCATGACGTACAGATGACTGGTTCTTGGAATATGTATTTCCCTGGTTTCTGTAATATTCTTCCAACCTCACTGTTAGCCTCATGGGTTAAGAGGGAGAGCCTTATTGCTTTACTTTGCATTTTTAATGTTGACTGCTTTATGTTAGGTTTTTAGTCCAGCTCCATACCCATCCGTGTGTTAGAAAGTGGTCAGATTGGTTTATATTTGATAGGACTGGTGATGGACTGGGTATAGCTAAGGATAGAGCTAAAGATGGTCCTGAAAGATTCCAGATCAGAGGCTAAGAGATAATAGCAAAGTAAAATATATGTGAGCAGTAAATTAAAGTACTTTATCAAGGTACATTTATAAATTTAGTAACTATATTGAGGAGATATAAGAAAAGATCCCTAATTTTAGGATGTCTGGTTTTTACAGCACAAAGGGCTGATGCATGTCCCGCCATCGAGTTGATGCCAACTCATAGCGACCCTACAGCACAGGGTAGAACTGCCCCCCTGAGTTTCTGAGACTGGAACTGTTAATGGGAGTAGAAAGCCCTGTCTTTCTCCCAAGGAGCTAGCTGGTTGTCTTGAACTTGTGGATTGCAGCCCTATGTGTAACTTACCATAAAACTCACTGCCATCGAGTAGATGTAGACTCATAGCAACCCTGTAGGACAGGACAGAACTTCCTCTATGGGTTTTCTGAGACTAACTCTTTAGCAAACCAAAAAAACAAACTCACTGCCAGCCTGACAGTGACTGACTGACTCATAGTGACACCACACCACCACCTCCCTCCCCCCAAAAAAAAGCCCTGTCTTTCTTCCAAGGAACTGCTGGTGGTTCCGAACTGCCAACCACACGGATTGCAGCCCAATGCGTAACCACTACTCCACCAGTAACTCTTTAAAGGAGTAAATATTTCAGGGAAAAATTCTGTGTATGCCACATCCACACATTTAGGGAGAGAGTGAATGATAAATGCCAATGTAGATGGGTGAAACGTTAACCATGGCTGAATGTGAGTAGTGATGCCCTACATTGAGGTGGGGAAGGCTAGGGGTGGGATGGGCATGGGTGGAGAACCAAGGAGTTCTGCTTTGACCATCATAGGTGAGAGATGCCAGTAAGACATCTAAAAACTCACTGTCATCGAAGCAATACTTAGAGCAACTCCATAGTCGGAGTAGAACTGCCCCTGTGGGTTTCAAAGACTGTAACCCTTTATGGGAATAGAACGCCTCTTATTTCTTCCGTGGAGCAGCTAGTAGTTTCGAGCTGTTGGCCTTGCGATTAGTTAGCAGCCCAACATGTAACTCCTGTGCCACCAAGGCTCTTTGTAAGACATCCAGGCAGATCCCAGATAGATGCGTGTCGAGTCCAGAGGAGAAGTGAGGAATCTCTAGTGTGTAGATGGTGTTTATTTAAAACCCTGGGACCAAGTAAGGTAATTGTGATTTAAATAAGATGGTGATAGTATTCATGCTTGATGGGAGGAAACACAAACTCTTCTTTTGACTTAACTGCCCAGAAAGCTCACACATTCTTCATTTACTCCTTTCAACACAAAGCTGTTCATTTAAACACGATGGTTTGAGCAATAAATTATTAAGACAACCAATCAGTTGCAACTAGTCAGTACCAATCATTTAACTGCCGGTGAATACTAGGAAGCATTCTATTATACAGTCAATACAGTGTGGCTAGCTTAAGAATCTTTTGTTCAGATACCCCTTCTGAAAGCAAGTTTACAATAAAAAGAACAGGATTACCCTCTTCCCTCTGTCTCCACACTGAGCGGGCAAGCATGTGTTCACCTGGGATTTTCAGCTAGCAGTCAGGAAAGCAGGCAATCTCAAGACTAGCCTCTAGTGGCGCTGAAAGAAAACGGAGCCCTAGGAAATAGAAAACTAAAATACAGAGGCAGAAAAAGTGAAAGATGTTCAGTTAGGCAAGCTAAGAAGAAGACACGGGCATAAAAGAAATGGGCTGGTGAGGCGGGAGGAATGGCTGGGGGTCCGGTGGTAAAGTGACAAGTGCTCCCAGAAAGAACCACGGTCAACCATCCCGTGTGGCTGAGAGGTCCCGGAGATGCAGGCGGAATTGACCAGGTGATACAGGAACCTGGAAGTGATGAGATTAGCTGTCTGGAGTGAACTAATGGGGGGAGTTTCTTCATAGACCTAGGATGAGAGAATGACAGGTGACAACAAACATCGTGACAGAGAGTATCATAGATAACTCCTTGTGGGTTTTGCTATATTGAAAAGCAAATCTGTAGTTGCAAGGAAATGAGAGGACAGAGAAACAGTGTTTACATGTGGATGCAGATGACCTAGGAGAAGGCAGGGTACTGGGAATGATGGAAAACTACTGTGGGGCAAATGCCCTGAGTAACGAAGGGGTGGGGTGGAGCGTGCAAGTGAAGAGTTAGTGAAGAGCCTATATCCGCACAGTGTCCGCTCATCTTTTAGAACCAGAGGGAGGGCAAAGTCTATCCAGCAGGCTGTGGTGGAGGGAAGACAAGTGAGAAAATGGCATGGAGGCCACATCTGAGCTCTAGCTGCACAAGGGGCTAGGAGAGCCCCACTCGCTATCTGTCCACGGATAATTCCGGTGAGGCCTGGGGTCAGACAGGCCTCTGCTCTCCATCTTGATGCTATTCTGCCACCAGCCATCTCTCCCTCCCCAGCACGACTTCTCTGCTGCCTTCCTTTAACTTGCAGCTGCCACACAGAACTCATGCTAGTCACGACCATGGGCTTTGTTAGGCAAATGAACAGGTCACAATATCAGAAAACGTGAAGGAAACAGCCCTTTCGTCCACAGCAGAGCACCTCTTAGCCATGCTGGCTAAGGCACGTCTCTCTGGTCCTTGGCCTCTTCGCCACATGTCCCTTGGTGTCTGCCCTGCTCGGGCACGTGCCACACAAAGCTCCTTTCCTGCTACTAGTGCCCGAAAGCACTCAGCTTTACCCATTCAGTGGGCTGAAGAGCCCACTGCTCTGTCCCGGGGTCTCAGCACTGCTCCTGCTTCCCATTCTCAGCGCTGCTCTGCTGCCTCCCTCACTTCACGGCCAGCTCTTCTTTCACGACGGTCATAAAAGAGAAGTCTCCCTCTTCCGACTTCTGAGATGGCTCACCGTCTTCCCAAAAGAATGGCAAAACTGGCCCATCCCCGTGATACAGCTGTACGTCTGGAAGTAGTAGAAGCTGAGGTCAGTAGGGGGCTGAATAGTTGAGGGCCACATTTGGTTGACCCTGGGCATCATTTTCCACCTCACACCGAGCAGTGGGCCACTTGGTAACGAGAGGGGTGTTTGCCCCCAGGGAAAGGGTAAGAGTTTAAACTGAGGTGATATTGCTGGGTCCGGGGTGACTAGCAATGTCTGGGAGGAACAAGAAGCACTCACACTTAGAAGTCAGCTCCAAAGAGACCCTGTTTAGGCACATTTTAACCCTCCCCCAACATTCAAAATGTATAGTACAAGCTGTGTCAATAGTTCTACCCATTCCCCCAGACAAGGTAGGCACACAGATAAGAAAGGCCGTACCACCAAAATTAACTGCTCTAAAGAGACCCAGTGTTTTCTAAGATGCACATTTATTTCACGTTAACATAGGGTTTCCCCTTTCTCCCTGGGATATAAAATAAAAGTGCATTTTAGAATTAATAGCATCTTATATTTCTCCAGATATGGGCAGTACACAAAGAATTACCAATGTGAGAAGGCCAATCCAGGAAAGAGCGGTAACACACTGAGCAGTCAGGGGAACATACATGAAAGGAAAGAGATGATCAAATAACTTATAAGAGATAGTATTTTATCTCTAAACCAGGAAGAGGTAATTATGGGGGGAAATCGATTCGACATCTTAGGAATGAAAAATAAAATTGTTAAAATACAAATCTATAGATCTGGAGAGCAGAGTGGACGAACTACAGAACAAATTAGCAATGTGTCTGATGGAGTGTGGGAATTCTCCCAGGACACCGCAGAGAAATGGAAAGTCTTAAGAATAATTGAGGGGTCCTGTATTGTGTCATTTCCCATCATAGGGATCACTCCAAACGGAGAATCAGGAGAGGCAATGTCCGAGAAATAGCTGAAATTTCTTCATATTGAACCTGATTCTAAAAAAGTTTGGTAAGCAGAGGGGAAGAAAGCTTTCTACATAAGAGGAGTTTATACCAGAGTAAGTAAAAAAGTATTGCTCCTGAGGTTCCAGTTCACCCATGCACGGGGGGTCTTTCAAACAAAAAGGGGTGCAAACTTGTCCGCTCTCAGTAGATATATGCAGACAAGTGCTCGCAGTCATACACTTAATCCATTAGTCTCGTTACTGGGTGCCTTCTGAAAAGAGCACGCCTTAAAAGAAGGGGGTAAATGTTGATCTGTACATCAGTCTTTTAAGCAAGATCAGAGTTAATGACGATTTTATGGAATGAGTCCATACCTTCCTCGTGGATTTACCAATGCAACCCAGAGAGCCAGGTCCCATCAACAGTGCGTTCTGAGGGGCTCTGGTGGGCCAATGAAATTCAAGGCTAAGAGATCAGCTCAGCAGGTTATGGTGGCTGGTTTCGCTTGTGAAGAGGGTCTCAAAGAACAGGATGGTAGCAGGGACTTTTTAGGAAAAGAAAATAGAAAACTGAAAAAAATGAAAGGAAAGTTGGGCCAAGAAAGGTTTTCTTTTGCAACAATGCACATTCTCAAGGGTGGCAGGGCTGTCCTCTGGGAATTGTGCTGAGAAACCACGCCCCGCCTCCCTGCATCCCCGATCTTGTCCCTTCTTTCTGCTCCTCAAACCCAACATCCCACAGGGAAGCGCTTTGAGGCCCCAGAGTGTCAGTGAGGGAGCGTGTCTCCAGAGGTGTGTCTGTCTGGACAGGATGTGTCGAGCAACAACAGCTTTATGTTTGGGTATTTTTGTCTGAGAAAGGTTTCTCTGATTTTTTTTCCCATTAATCATTTTACTAGGGGCTCTTACAGCTCTTATAACAATCCATACACCAATTGTATCAAACACATTTGTATATATGTTGCCATCATCATTTTCAAAACATTTCTGCTTGAGCTCTTAGTATTAGCTCCTCTTTTTTCCCTCCCTGTCCTACTCTCCCATCCTCGTGGACCTCTGATAAATTATAAATTATTATTTTCATATCTTACACAATCCACGTCTCCCTTCACCCACGTTTCTGTTCTTAGTCCCCCTGGTGGCCGTGAGGAGGGGGGTCAGGTGTTATTGTCAATAACTGTAGTCA
>NW_022103908.1:309380-316498 GCF_000313985.2 Echinops telfairi | reverse complement strand
CTGCGGCCTCCTATCAGAAGCCACCACGCTAACACGCAGGACAGGGGGGAGCAAGGCATCAGTAGAACCTCCGCCAGTGTTACCGTTCGGAAGGGGCCTGGAAATACAGAATTAGCTCAGGTGAAACCCCATCTGTCTAGTGTCAGACCCAGTGCTTCTCAGGACATGAGAAGAAACCAGGCATCCTCAAGAAACGCAGCATGTGACATCCTAGCCAGGCCTGCCTCCTCTTCTAAGGTCAAACTGTTGGAAAAGTCAAAACCCACCAACCAGCGAAGACATACTATAGTAGCGAAGACCAGTGCCAATAGTAAACCAGCTCAGCCCACAGAAACTGCAGAGCAGAGGAGGTGAGTAGATGTCATTTGATCACCTGACTTTTCAACAGCGCTGTCTTGTAAATTTGGTTTGCCTTTTCCGTGAAAGCTTTAGGATTTTCTTGTGCCTGCTCTTCTGGCCTTTGCAGACAACATTGAGTGGACTTCACATTATCATCTAGGTTAAAGCACCTAATACAAATTGGGGAATGCTTTATAAACTCTCCATGTAAAAGGGCATTCTATGTGGGTCTTTGTGCCTGCCATTGACTTCGATGTGTTCAATGTTTCTTTTTCTTCAGATTTGTGAACTAATGTGCTACTAGGGTCAAATTACTTATTGACCTGAATTATTTTTTAGCTTTATCTTTAGCATCATACTCATAAAAACTCACTGCCATCGAATCAATATGACTCTTAGTGATCCCATAAGACAGGAGAACTGCCCTTGTGAGTTTCCGAGACTGTAACTCTTTTTATTTTTTTATTTTTAAACTGTTTTATTGGCATATAATTCACACATCCAGACAATTTATAGTTCGATCACATCAAGAAAGAGTTGTACAATCATCAATATAATCAAATGTAGAACATTTTCTTCATTCTTATACTCATCATTATTAGTTCTTCATTTACCCCCAACCTCCCCTGACACACCTACCTCCCCCCAAGGAACCATTAATCTAGTTACTGTCTCTATAGATTTGCCTATCTTGGATTTAATATACAGAAAAACATTTTTTTTAAACAACATCAAAAGAATAACAAAGTAAAAGATAAAAACCTCAATAGAAGAAAGAAAATACTAGAAACTAGAAGGGAAATCAAATGATAAAGTGTTAAATTTTAACTTTATTACACTTAATTTGGGGGGGGGTGTCACTTCATCCACATACAATTCAATAATTGAATCGTATCAAGTAGAGTTTACAATCATTACCAAGATAGTAGAACATTTTCTTCTTCCTTGTACTCCTTGTTATTCATGTAACTATTGTTTTCAATTGTGGCAAAAATATACACAACAAAACATTCTGCCATTCAACCACTTTCATATGTATAATTCAGGACCATTGATTATACTCTTGGTGTTGTATAACCGTTATTGTTATCCCTCTCCAAATTGTTCCACCACTGTTAAAATTAACTCAAAGACCCCATAGCAAAAATTCTTCCTCCTTCACTCATGGTAAGTAACCATTGGTCAAATTTGGGTTTTTTAATAGTTTTCTTGATATAATACTCATATACACTCCCATAGTTAAATTGCTTTGAAAAAGAGTTATATGGGGGGTGAAGCGGGGATGGAAAAAAAAAAGCTGGCCCCAAGGGCTCAATAGAAAGTAAATGTCTAGAATGACTGAAACCCAAATGAAGGCTGAGCATGATAGTGGGACAAGAGGAAATGAAAGGAAACAGAGGAAAGAGCTAGGAGGCAAAGGGCATTTATAGAGGTCTAAATACAGGCATGCCCATATGTAAATATATTTATATATGATAATGGGGAACTATATCTATGTGCATATATTTATAGGTTTAGTATTAAGGTAGCAGGTCGACATTGGGCCTCCACTCAAGTACTCCCTCAATGCAAGAATACTTTGTTCTTTTAAACTGCCATTCCATAATGCTTACCTTTCCTGACACGATCACTGAAGACAAAGCAGGTGTATAAGCAAATGTGATGAAGGAAGCTGATGGAGCCTGGCTCTCAAAAGATATAGTGTTTAGGGTCTGAAAGACTTGAAGGTAAACAAGCGGTCATCTAGCTCAGAAGCAACAAAGCCCACATGGAAGAAGCACACCAGCCTGTGTGATCACGAGATGCCGAAGGGATCAGTTATCAGGCATCAAAGAACAAAAAACCAAATCATTATGAATGAGGGGGGGTGCGATTTGGGGAACCAAGACCCATGTGTAGTCAATTGGACATCCCCTTACAGAGGGGTTGCAGGGAGGAGACAAGCCAGTCAGGGTGCAGCATAGCAACAATGAAACATACAACTTTCCTCTAGTTCCTAAATGCTTTCCCCCACCCACCCACTATCATGATCCCAATTCTACCTTACAAATCTGGCTAGACCACAGTGTGTACACTGGTACAGATAGGAACTGGAAACACAGGACCAGTGGTGAGAATGGTGATACCAGAAGGGTGGAGGGAGGGTGGGGTGGAAAGGGGGAACCGATGACAAGGATCTACATATAACCTCCTCCTTGGGGGACGGACAACAGAAAAGTGGGTGAAGGGAGATGTTGTACAGTATAAGATATGACAAAATGATAATTTATAAATTATCAAGGGTTTATGAGGGAGGGGGAAAAATGAGCTCATACCAAGGGCTCAAATAGAAAGCACATGTGAGAATGATGATGGCAACAAATGGGCTTGACACAATGGATGTGTGTATGGATTGTGATGAGTTGTATGAGCCCCCAATAAAATGATTTTTTTTTTTAAGTTGTAGCTACATCATGATAATCAGTTCTAATGTTCCCTCCCCCTCCCACATTCTTGATTGCTCCCCTATTTCCCTTACGCTCCCCACCCTGCTCCCGATAAACCATTGCATTAATTCCTTCTGTGCTTCGTAAACTGTGAAACTCTAACAGAAAAAATGAAACAAAGAAGACAACCATAATATAAAGATTTAAAATAAGTAAACAGAAAGATTTAAAACCACCAACAATATTTTTAAAACCAGAGAATAAATTTCTGTTGTGGAACAAGTGAGCCTAGAGCAAATTCAGGTCTGAGGCTTTAACTCTTTCTGAAAGTAGAAAGTCTTGTCTTTCTTCTGAGGAGCTGGAGGGTGATTTTGAACTGCTGACCTCACAGTTAGCAGCCCAGCTCATAACCACTATGCCACAAGGGCTCCTGAGTCACAGTCCTGTGTATACCCTGCTTCTGACTGTAGAGCCCGTCTGACTGAGTGGAAAGCCGACAAAGGCAGGGTGCTGAAGAAGCCTCCGAGCTCCGTGGTGACGCAGCCCGAGCCTGAGGGGCAGAATGGAAACCCAGTGGGGTCCTTCTGGACGACCATGGCCGAAGAAGACGAGCAAAGACTGTTCACTGAGAAAGTAAACAAGACGTTTTCTGAGTGCCTGAACCTGATTAGTGAGGTATCTGGTGATTGTCTTCTATCTTTGTAGCATTTTATAGTGTGTAGATGATCCGTGGAAACATCTCTGTAAATTGCACTGCCAGTCTTTTTGACTAAGTTAGGTCAATGTTTTGGGTTGTTAATTGTGAGGTGGTTCCTCTGCCGACTCACTGGCTGCATTTTGTACTAAGCTCATAGAACTATAAAGGGGACTTCAAAACAATTTGTGGGAAAATTTCATTACTTTTTATTTTTAAGCTTTAAATATTCTTCTAAGATGTTAATTTGGAGTAGATATTAATTGCTTTTCAATTCCCTATACTTCTGTTTCTTACAGTCATTTAAACATGTTTATAAATTATTTTTTAATTTCATGTTTTACCAATGACTAACTACATAAATTATTGAACTGTTACTATAGATTAAAGTTAACTCAAACATTTGTAATCTAATCCCATTAATGTAAACACCGTCATGGTTTTAAATTTATTGTATAATTTTGATATTTGAACAAAATTCCTAGGGAGTATTAAAATCAATTCCAAAATATCTTCTTCATATCTCAATTATCTTAATCTTGCTTTTCTGGCCTATTATTGTTGAAGGGCCAGAGCAAGCCTGAACAAGGTCTCATTTCAGACCGAGACTTTGTATCTGGTCAGCCCAGTTCAGTCATGGTCAAGGAAGCAACACTGGGACAGACCCAGCTTCTTAAATAGGGTGAATTGGAGTGGAAAGAATGTAGGGGTCACTGTCTTCCTAGACACAGAACCTCCCGCCAGGGCAATACATGCACTCCATAACGAAATAGTGATGACAGACTCAAAGGTGGCAGCCAAAAGTGTTGCCTTATTTGTTTATTTAATAACTCCTTATAACAATCCATTATATCAAATGGACATGTACGCTTGCTGGCATCAACAATTTCTAAACATTATCTTCTTGAGTTCTTTGATATCAGCTCCTCTTTTTTTTCCCTCCCCAACTCTGCCACCCCCGTGAACCCCTAATAGATTATGTATTGTTATTATTATTTATACATATATTGCACCACCCATTCTATCCCTTCACCTGCTATCCTGGTATTTGTCTCCCTTGAAGGTGGTTATTTTGCCATCATTGCTATCTGTTCCCCCTCCCCCCCTTCTCTTCCTCTACCCTCCTGGAATCGATACTCCCATTTCTGTTTCTGAGGGCATTTGCTATCCTGAGTTCAGTATATGAAAGCTCTCATCTGTGTGCAATATGTACACCAGTCTAGCAGGATTTTCGAGAATGAGATCCTAATAGTGGGGGGAGGAAAGATTAAATAACTAGAGGAGTGTCAGTGTTATACTGCTCCCTGGATGTATTTTCTCTTCCGTGCAGCCCCTAGGTGCAGGAATGTACAATTATCCATGAGTGGGCTCTGAGTCTCTACTTTGACCCCTTTCCATCACCTTGATGAAATTATTAATTTTGAACTTCTGATGCCTGTTCCCGTAGACACCTCATGATCACACAGGCTGGTGTACTTCTATGTGGGCTTTGTTGTTTCCTGTTAGATGGCCACTTGTTTGGCTTCAAACTTTTAAAATCCCAGATGCTATATCTTTTAATAGCCGGGTACCATCTGAAAAGCGCTGCTTTAAATGTGTGCTGCTTTCTGCAGTTTTGCCAGTAATCCAGGCTCCCGAGGAACTCACTGTGCCTCCAGAGCAAGCCTCCAGTCCAGGTACCATTCCTGTTCATCCACATTTTCAAGTCAGATCTCTGCTGGCTCCCCTTCATCGGCCGCGACTGACTGGTTCAAAGGCCCGCTTCAAGCCTTTCTTTCATGTTCATGTGCATCTTTAAACTTTCTGTGGTTCTGAGGGCCACTGAAAGTTAGTCAGGGAAACCATTCTCACGTCTGATCAATTGAGGTTTGTTTTGCGACTGTGGAATTTATTGCCCTCCTGTTACAGAAGGAGCCCTGGTGGCTTGAAAGTGAAGCAGTCAATGGCTGCTGCTTGATACCTGCTCAGTGCCTCCACGGGGAAAGGCCTGGCATCTACTTCTGTACAAGAGAACACCCAAGAAAACCCCGGGCAACAGTTCTCTGTCCCATGGGAGACTTCTGAGGCTTACATGACTCTGTAACAACTAACAACAAGTTATTGTACTGAGCCCATTTAGGTTCATTTTAGCCTTAATGTCAGTCACACCTGAAAAATACTACACATCGTCCTTCTTCATAAAGGTATGGTAGGTGCAAAAATTCTAAATGAAGTGGGAATCTCAGAGTACTCTGGTAGATAAGCATTGAAACCATGTAAAGTGCTAATCACTTTTTACTAACTCATTTTCTTCTGTGGAATGCTCATGGCCCATGGGCTTCTTGCTAACCAGCCATAGTAAGTGTGGAATAAGGAGGATGGTAATGACACAGTTGGCCTTGAATACGCGTAAGTATTAACTAATCATAATGTATACATGCTAAAAATATCTGCCACTTTATTTCTTACTCTTTCAGGAATGTCCCAAAGAAGAAATATTGGTCACACTCAATGACCTGATTAAAAATATTCCAGATGCCACGAAACTTGTTAAGTATTGGGTGTGCCTTGCACGTCTAGAACCAATCACAAGTCCGATTGAAAACATTATTGCTATCTACGAGAAGGCCATCCTGGCAGGGGCTCAGGTGAGATGAAACCTTCTCTTCTTTAATACAGGGGCAGGGTGTCGAGTTGTTTCAGAGCACATCCCACTGTAACTGGGTAAAGTTGGGGTTGTGTGTAGAGGATAGGCAGCTATTTCTCAGGCTGCTAAAACATTCTATATGGCAGGGATTGTCAGCAGGAGCCTTGATGGGAGAGTGGTTACATGTTGGGCTGCTCTGAGGGAGAAAGGTGGAGCTTTCTGCTCCCGTGTAGCTTTACACCCTTGGACCCAGAGGGGCAGTCCTACGCTGCATTGTTAATAGGTTCACTGTGAGGCAGATTGATCGATGGCAATTAAGTTGGTTTATTTTGGGGGGGGATACAACCCTTAGAAATTGTATATAAGCTGTAATATATGGACATGTTCTCTCAATGGCTACTAACTATAGAACACTTTGCTGCTGGGTAATTCTATTTGACAAAATCCCACCTGAATGGAATGTCAGATTCCAACTACATTGGACCAGAAAGGACATTATTTAAGGCCACATGGCAATGTAGTTCATGTGTTTCTCTAACTGGAGTGAAGGCTTGACTTACGAAGCAGTAGTAAAAGGAGAAAATACGTCATCCTAGCAGAGGAATTCAGGAACTAAGACCATAAGCCAGAATCCCTGTTTGTATGTACTGCATTAACTGGCATGGTGGCTCAAAGGAACATTAAATGTTCCTTAGTAACTGAAGGAATGCAGTATGTTGGGCTGGAAAATCCTGAGCTATTTAGACAGGTATTTAAAAACCTGTGAAACAAAGATCTAACCACGGACTTAGGTGGAGGAGCTCTTTTAGGTCTCCAATCAACCCAGAAACCCAATGCCAACCTAGGGTTTCTGAGACTGTAAATCTTTATAACCAGCCACATCTCTCTCTGGTGGAGTAGTTGGTGGGTTTGAACTGCCAACCTGACAGTTAAGCAGACCATCACCTAACCCATGGCGCTATCTGGGCACCTTTTTAGCTCTCTAGTAGATATTCGTGGTATTTGTTTGCAAATGGTTCCTTAATTCTGTTCT
>NW_022103908.1:302156-308201 GCF_000313985.2 Echinops telfairi | reverse complement strand
TACTCTCATTTTGATCCTGAGGGGTTTATCTGTCCTGGATTCCCTATGTTGCCAGCTCTTATCTGTACCAGTGTATCTTCTCTGATCTAGCAGGATTTGTAAGGAAGAATTGGGGTCATGGCGGGGAGGGAGCATCAAAGAACTGGAGGAAAGTTGTATGTTTCGTTGGTGCTGTACTACACCGACTGGCTGTCTGCTCCCCAGACCCTTCTCTAAGGGGGTGTCCAGTTGCCTACAGATGGGCTTTGGGTCTCCTCTCCGCACTCCCCCTCATTCACATTAATATGATTTTTTGTTTTGGGTCTTTGATGTCTGATACCTGATCCTATCAATACCTCATGGTCACACAGGCTGGTGTGCTTCTTCCATGTGGACTTGTTACTTCTCAGTAGGCCTTGATTTTTATTGGTCAGTTTGACTCAATCTCTAATGACCTTTACCTGCTAATTCTATGAGTGTTCTGCGCCGTAGAGCACATTCAGGAACTCATTTTGCTGATGAGAGTAGATAAGAGACTGGATGTGAGATTCACTAGCTGGAAGGTACACAGATGTAAGCAAGTTTTAGAGCCATATAATTCACTGCCCTCAAATCGACGCATAGTGACAGGGTAGAACTGCCTTTGAGTTTCTGAGACTAACTGTTAAGGGAAGTAGAAAGCCCCATATTTCATCCACAGAGCAGCTGGTGGTTTCAAACTGCTGACCCTGTAGTTAGCAGCCCAGTGTGTAACCCACTAGACCACTAGGATTTATTAGGAAAGACTAGTTGCCATCAAAAAATAATAATAATAATAAGGGCATGGGATAAGGAGAATCAGGTTTAAGAAAACCTGGTTTTTAAAAAGGGAAAAGTGGAATGAAGCATTTCATCGAAAGCTATCTACCTTTCTCATAACTCTCACTAGCTTTAGAAATATATAACTAGCATTGAAATTTGATGCAGCCATTCTAATTATTTCTTACTAGAATGCAAGTTTGTAGAACCTTTGCTAGAAAATATTTTTAAGTTATTTACATTAGATGGGGGAAAGGTATCCATAGACTCAAGGCTTTCTGAATGATATAGCCGAACATAAGTTCCAAGTCTAAGCCCAGTATCACAAAGCAAAAGTATATGTAAACAATGAAAACATGACAAGAAACAGCCCTCACCTTGTGTCTCAAACTGCAACATACCCGAACGTGAGCCTCTCTTTCCCTCCGTCCGGTCATTTTGGTGACTTGTCTCAGTGAGTGTGTGCTGTCCAGTAGTCCCAGCCAGAAGTCATGGGTTCTTTTGGACTCCCTGGCTATCTCTGCTCCCAGCCATTCAAAGTCTAGTCAGTAGAATACTTCCCACATATTTCGGAAGTTGCATTGGCTTCTCTTAATCCCACGTATGGCCACCTACACTCTTATCAGGACAACAGCAATAATCTCCCGACTGTGAGCCTGCCTTTCCCCTCTTGCTCTGATTCCAGCCCTTCTAAACACATCAGTGCAGAAAGACCAGTTCCGCAGGTTATTATGACTGTATTGGGTGCCACAGGGATGATCGTGATAGGTTTTTTCCAAAGGACTCAGCTTGGTCGTCGGGGAGGGGGGGTTGTGGTTTAGGAAGACGGTTGAAGACAATGGAGAGCTGCCATGGTAGGGAAATTCCCAGAGGATTTGCACTGAGGGTTTTTCCCATCATGACAATACACCTGCTCGTTCTTGACGAGTAGGCAAGGGTGGTCCTATTCAAATTTTGTTGGAAACCCTTACCCCATCCACCCCACATCCCTCATCTCGCCTCTTCAGACTTTTTGCCCCTAGAGTCGAAGGCCACTGAAAGGGAACACAACTTGGGTCCCTGTAGGATGCCCAGACTGCCATTTTCACATGGTATGAATTAAACCACACGGAATTCTGCAGGGAAGGGTTTAGAGAGATGGAAGCATTGCCTTCAGATGAGTATTAACCTAGATGGATGAGAGGTCAAGAAACATCGCTTTGCTTTTTGACATTTGTGTTTAATAAAGGCTCCAACATTTTGTAGCAATACTTTTGACTCACCCTTTTATATTAAGCACTTGGATATTTACAGAATGAATAAATTTATTTTCTCCCTATTTCAGTTTCCACTCACCAAGAAAACAATCAGTTACCGTGCAACTTAAAACATCTCTTAGTAAAATAATTTTCTAATAATCAAATCCAAAGCTCTTTTCAGTTCAGTGGATTTGCCAGAATGTATCACAATTACTGTAAACCTGGGAGGTTTTATTATGAACTTTTTACCTTTCCTCCCTTCTTCCTTCTACCCGTTATCCCTCCCTCCAAAGGATAGGGGGTTGAAGAAGAAAAAAACCCTGCTGTCCTTAAAGTCTGTCTTTGGAAAGTGTATCGTTAGTAGACATGCACACTCACAGACACACCGTCATGTGCTCATGAAAGTCTCTCTCAGTGTGGGCGGGCCTTCCTTCCCATTCTCTCTCTGGGTTGCGTCCGCTCTTTCAACAGCTCTGTCTGCTCACCATCACAGATGGCTACTGTACACGTGTCATGCTACGCCTTCCTTAACAGTGCCCCTGTCTGATGTTATCTGTCTCTTCCCTGCTTTTTTGATCAACCAACCTTCTCACGTGTAAAGTTCATTATAATCTAACCCTAACCTCCCTATCTGAGACCACCACCACTTCCTCCCCACACTCCTGCCTTGCTCAATATCCTGTCATCTGAGCACAGTGGTCCTTTGATATTGTCTTAATAAATAATTTCATTTTTTGCCTCCTACCAAGACTCTTCCTTGGCCTTGTCAAGAACTGCTGTTTCAACACCTACCCAAATTAATCACTTGTGAGGCGTTCCCCTAGCTAACTCCTTTCCCCACAAGCAAAGTACTTGTTTCGTTTTCTGATGCCTATAACCCGCTGTTCTTACCTTAGTTACCGCATTTATCTCATTTATAATGAACTGTGTTCATGTGTCTGCTCAGTGCTGTGAGTTTCTCAAGGCTTGGGAGGATTTGGCGCAGACGTCTCTAATTGTGCTCCTCACACTTAGGGGAGGTTCTCAGTAAGTAATTGTAAGTCGTTGGCAAGTTTGGGAAACTTACAGTGAGGAGGTGGCAGTTTGGCTTTTCTGTTTTGGAATTTTGGTCAACTAAGGTTCACTTAGTTTCCCTCTGGTTCTTCATTTGTGAAAAATGCCTTCTTCAGGAGGAAACAGTGAGCAAGCCTGTACAGCCACAGAGCCCGACCAGAAAGTCGGCATCGAAGACCGAGGGGTGCACCCAGAGCCTCGAAAACAGAACACGGAAACCAGACATCCTAGAGATGGGGAATCTAACGATTGTGAAAAAGAGCAAGAGGAGATGACGTCAGAGCCAGGGAGTGCTGAGAAAACTCCCGAGAAAGAAGCCAGGGACAGTTGCATGATTAAATACAGCATCTCTACCACCCCATCCTTGCAGAGGTAATCTTCCAGAATGCAGTGTGTTACGATTTACTTTGTGCTTTGGGATAAGTAGTGTGGTATGTTTGATAGTGGAAAAGTTTCAAACAAATGGAATACGATGGGGACATTTCACCTTTGAAATACTGTGGCTTTTCTCCAAATAAATACTGTTTTCTGTGTTTTTCTCTAGGTACTGCTATTTTGAAAAATAAAACATTCACGTTTTATTTTAACCTCTTGCTACTATTAGGTTTGAATTGGGGCAATAACCCAATTTGATAGATATTTAGAGTTCTACTGTTGTAGAAGTTATAGCATCATGTAGAACAGTGGTTCTCAACCTTCCTAATGCTGTGACCCTTTATACAGGTCCTCATGTTGTGGTGAACCCCCAACCATAAAATTATTTTTGTTGCTACTTCATCACTGTTGTTACTGTTACGAATCAGGCGACCTCTGTGAAAGGGTAGTTCGACCCCCACAGGGGTTGCGAGACTCACAGGGTGAGAACCACTGATGTAGAAAAGGTATAAGTTC
The DNA here is from genome assembly GCF_000313985.2 of Echinops telfairi. NCBI lineage: Eukaryota > Metazoa > Chordata > Mammalia > Afrosoricida > Tenrecidae > Echinops > Echinops telfairi. Next base: position 304,242 of record NW_022103908.1, on the reverse strand, counting down.
CCCACTTCCAGGAACTTCCCGGACCCTTCCCTTTCTATGAGACAAGCCGCCCGTGGTTGTCGTGTGTCCAATATAGTACGGTAGCTGCCATAAAGGAACAAAGCAAAAGTGTTCACACATCTGATTGTCTTTTCAGTGTCAAGAAGACGATTCCGTTTGATGAAACCAATTCGATATTTAAAGAGCTCAAGTTTCTAACACCAGTGAGACGGTCCCGGCGGCTTCAAGAGAAGATCTCAAAGTTGCCAGAGATGCTGAAAGACCATTATCCTTGTGTGTCTTCATTAGAACAGTTAACAGAGTTGGGAAGCAACACCGATGCCTTCGTGTGCCGCCCGAATGCAGCCCTGGGCCCGATGGAGGCCACAGAGGAGAAGTCCAACTGATAAGGGACGATGGGCTTTTCTTCTTTTCCCTCTCTTCTGTGTTTTGTGACTTTGCATCTGAGGTCTGGCGTTGGCTGAGTACGCATGTGTTGAGGGCATTCATGGCAGTGAGCTCCTTGATGGATTTCCACATCATAGCAGGAGGGCGTTTGTGCGGCAGAATCCCAACCCTGCTCTGTCAGTCTCAACTGAGACCGCTTTTTTTTTTTGAAGGTGTAGTGCGCGTTGTTCCATGAGCAACAACACATTATATAGCATGTTAACTCGCTCACTTGACTTTTACGAAGCCCACATATCCAGAAGTAGGTCACTAAACATAACTACAGTAGTGCTGCATCATTAGCAAATGTGGCAGTTTGGAGAAATTGTTAATTTTGCATGGATGTGCTTTTAAAATGTGTTATTTTTCCTGCCTTTAAACAGACTACCACCTGTTATTTGTCTGATGTTTCTGGATGGGTTGTGATGTGGAGAGTGCCTCCTTCCACATATTTAGACAGAAGTCTTAGCTTGTTTTTTCACCTCAGTCTTGGTACCCAAACTGCTGTGCTCCCTGTGGGACTGCCTGTGGTTCGGCCCGTCATTTTTCACCCACGCTAGGGAATCTGCGTGTAGCCTGTCCATTTCTGTGTGCTCCTGAGAGCCATCCTCTAGAAGAATTACGAAATACCCCATTTAAACAACAAAACCAAACCTCAGTTAGTAAGAAAAATAAGGTGCCCAACATGAGTGGATAGTAGAAACTTTAAATCTCCCTTGAGTCACTTCCTTTAGTTCCGTTTGTAACTTGACTACCTGAAATGTTACAGTCATAACTTCTATAGCTTCTTGTGATGTAGTTCACAGACTATTAGAATGGAGTTGGGGCAGACGTCTATACTGTCTAATAAATATCATAGTTTAGATAGCATTTCTAAAATTCCTACTTAAAACTCTACCTCCCCCATATGGTAGAAATACCTGTACCATCACCATTTAATCATGTCCCCAGAAACAGGGCAACTACATACAGTAAACAGTTCTCTTCTTCCCACATATAATTACAGCCAAGAAAAATTGCTTTGTTATAAAACCCTGAAGTAATATTTATGTGGTACATGCTTTATAAATCTATAGTTTCATATAAGTGATGTTCACTGTAAAAGGCTTATTAAAACTATGTTTACATTGTGATTGTGGTTAAAGGTCACCTATGTAATCTTATCTAATTTACGTGCATTTGTCCATGTGTATAATTTAACACCTGTTTTTGTTTTGTTTACTATCTTCTCATGTTCTATACATTATTTTTCCTTTTTATTAACCTGTATGTACATAATATGTAAACAGTGAATTAAAATGTTGGTATCACCAGGTTTTGATGATACTCATTTTAACAAGTATGAAATTCAGTTTAACCAGTTAATGAATTTGAATTTTGTCTTTGAGTGCATGGTATGAAGATTTGAATGGAGGTTTTTGACACTTTAAATGTGTGCTTATGGATGCATTTCCTTTCCCCCAAAATGATCTATCTAAAAGATGATTCAATTTTTGTTTTCCATTAATACAGAAACAACTTTTTTTCCTGGTTTCTTTTCTTTTCTTTTTTTAAAATCATTTTATTATTGGCTCATACAACTCTTACCACAATCCATACATACATCAGTTGTGTAAAGCGCATTTGTACATTCATTGCCCTCATCATTCTCAAAACATTT
>NW_022103908.1:300227-301472 GCF_000313985.2 Echinops telfairi | reverse complement strand
AAAAAAAAAAAAAATCTATAGGAAAATGGAATTAAAAGATACTGGAAGATTTCTAAGAACTTTTTAAAGGCCCCTGGTATTCAAAATTCCCTGCCAATACAATAGTACAGAGGTATTAATTCTTCTTTGGTCTTCCTATTCATTATCCAACTTTTATGTGCATATGAGATGATGGGAAATACCAAGGTCATTGACATATAATGCACAAGAAAAATCTTCTACATTATCTTTGGTGACTGGAGTTTAAAAAGCTAGTAAGTGGCCATCTAACTGTTGGTCTTTCTCCAGAACAAAAAGGAGTGAAGAAAAAATTTTAATGCATGGAGACAATTAGACCAAAAGATGGATACTGGGACCAAAAGAAAACATGGACTACCACGGCTAAAGACACCCTGGTGGCATAGTGGTTACACATTGGGCTGCGAACTGCACGGTCAGCAGTTTGAAACCACCAGCTGCAGGCGAAATACTAGGCTTTCTATTTCCCTAAAGAGTTCAGAGTTCATTATTGGAAACCGATAGGGTTCTACCCTGCCGTATAGGGTCACTATGAATTGGAATCGACTGGATGGGATGGCAGTGACCACTACTACCAACTGCTTTGAAAGTGATCCCATTAGAAGGCCCTGGATAGAGGGGGAGGAATATGCGAAACAAAACTCAAAATTGTACGATGGCCTCACTTCCTGCCACTGAGTGGCTGCCAACTCATAGCGACCCTATAGGACTGGACAGACCTCCCCCTGTTGCGTTTCTAAGATTTTAACTCCACGAGAGTAGAAGGCCCCATCTTCTGGTTTTGAACTGCTGACCCTGCAGTTAGCAGCCCAACAAATAACCAGTACGCCACCAGGGCTCCTTTACAAAGCATTTACTGATTGGATAGAGATTGGTGGATTGATTCCCTGAGACTCTGGCCTTTAGTCACTCTTTGAGCCTGGAATTGAATTCACTCATGTGACTCAATTTTCACCCCCAAAATAGTTCTGTCAGTTGAATGATAACCCCAGGAGGTACACATTCCTTAGAACAATCACGCATTGGAGGTCTAAAGGGGCAGCAGCATCAAATTGAGAAGTCAGAATGGATTAGGAATGGATATGGAAAACACGGGGTGGAAGTGGAGTAAGTGACATTATGTTGTGGGGATTGCAACCAATGACAGGACATAAAATGTGTGCGAATGGTCGAATGGAAACCTTCACCCAGTTCACAAGTTATACACACACACACATACAAAGATAC
>NW_022103908.1:297367-298886 GCF_000313985.2 Echinops telfairi | reverse complement strand
GGGACGGACTGCGCCTGCGTGGGCCGCGCGGGTGGCTGGTTCGGGGTCGAGAACTTGTGTTTGCGTGGTTGAGGGTTTGCGCGTTCAAGTACACCACCTTGACCTTAGGGCGCTGTGCATGCTTCGTGATGCCAGGGTCCTCCGCACCCTGCTAATTCTTTGTCCTACCACTGGGAAAATAGGAATTGAAATGACTCACCCGACCCTGTGCTAGCGCATTAGGCATAACTCAGGGCCTTGGGTCTGGTCCCCATCGTTGAAAGCCTGGCGTCCTGAAACCGTTGGTTGACAATAATGTTAGCCAGATTTTTCAGTGCTGGGCAGTAAGAATACAACTCTTGCAGAGGGATTTTTATACCAAATGCTAGTTTTCACACCCTCATTGCAATCGAGTTAACTTCGACTCATAGTCACCTATCAGGATTATTTCTGAAATGCAAAGAATTTGGAGTATTGTCTATTCCTATGGACAATAAGGTCTTCTGCATAGAGCGTTTTTCCTAATGCAACAGCCAGACCTTTAGTTAACGGTGTTCTTTGGTTACTGTTATTTGAAGGAATGTTGACTTGTCGATTTTGACCGTTGTTGAAAGCAACCACTGGCTGCTCTGTGTGAGATAGATGGGATTTAAAGCAAAGTCAAATTAGAACAACAACTGGAAGCATAGAAATCATTAAGAAAAACAAGAAAGCATGTTTTCTCCCAAACTGACAGGAAAATCACATACTGGGCCAAGTGAAGTCATGTTTGTTTTGTTGGAGTTTTGAAATAGTATAGAGATCTCTAGTAAGTATTGTGAACATTTCTCAAAAAACTCACTGCCAGGGAGTTAATTCTGACTCTTAACAACCCTTTAGGGCAGGGTAGGATGGCCTCCTGTGGGTTTCTGAGACTAACTCTACAAGAGTGGAAAATCTCATCTTTCTCTGGCAGTGTGCCTAGTGATTTCAGATTATTGACCTTGCAGTTAGCTCAATGTCACCAGGATTCTGTATGAGCAATGTAGGTCATTTAAATTTTAATAGTAGCCACATTAACAAAAATTTAAAAACAAAATTACTTTTGATCACATTTAGTTTAATCTATGGCTGTGTCCAAAATAGTATCATTGCAACATGCAATTTATGTTCATAAAGTGATTGAGAGGTTTTACATTTTTGGTACTATTCAAGATTGGGTGTATATTTTATGCTTTCTGTTTATGTCAATTTGGACTTGTAAATGCTCACTAGTCACAGGTGGTTGCTGGGAAGAGCTGATTTCAACTCAGAGTGCCCGTATGGACCACCGATGAAAACCCTGCCCCGTCCTGTGCCGTCCTCACAGTCACTGCTGTTTGTTTGAGCCCATTGTTGCATTGTCAGTCCATCTCTTTGAGGGTCTTCTTTTTGGTCGAGATTCTACATTACAAAGCGTCATGTCTTTCTCCAGGGACTGGTCCCTCTTGATAATGTTCAAAGTAGGTGAGGCAAGGTCTTGCTACCCTTGCTTCTGAAGGAAGGTACTAGGTACTAGAGG
>NW_022103908.1:292104-294501 GCF_000313985.2 Echinops telfairi | reverse complement strand
TATTTCTCATCCATCTAATTAATGATATCACACTATAATAAAAATATTGGTTAGGACCAGTAATCCTCAGCTCAGTTATGCCTGAATGTAAAATTTCAAATGATAAAATCAGAGTTAGCTATTCTACTTTCCAAAAAAACAGTGGAATTGGGAGTACATATATAATACCCACACATATATGCATATATGTAATTCCTAGTTTATGTTTTTCAATAATAGAGACAAGAGTGTGCTGACATCTGAGGACCAGTTCCAAGAAGGGACAAGCCTTCTGAAACATAAAATGGTGAGATATGGGCATACCACTTATAAATAAATGGCCCTTTATCCCCTTTGTCCCTTGTAAAAACCTTTCTGACATAAGTTATTTGAAACACTGACTTTTCCTAATTAACTCTTTTAGGCTGATAAAGAAAATGCCAATAAATCTGCATGGAACAAAAATAATCTAATGATGGGGAAAAATTATATTCCTTTAAAACCAAATGAATTAAGCAATTCAACTATAGCTCTTGATATACATAATTGTGAGGACAATAATCAAGATCTGTCATTTATACCAATTAAAGATGATCTTCAAATTCAACGTATGTCATTTAACCAGACATTTCCTCTTAAAAGCAATAGTAAAGAAAACCTAATGCCTGTAGGAAAACCAAAGCAAGATGTCAAGGTGCTCAAGAAGCCTGTGCTTGGATTGTATCGTGGGAAAGTTATTGAGTCTAAGATTAATTCATTCAGAAAACCCCTGCAAGTCAAAGACGCAAGTTCTGCAGCAAACAAGAAACTGGCAACAACTCTCCCTAATGCCGCCAAGCCCCCGCCTGTGAACACCAGCAGTGTGACAGTGAGGACTGATAAGGCCTCGAAGGTGACGACTTCCACGAAGACGGGGAGCACGGCCTCTCAGAACAGACCGCTTCTGCGGCCTCCTATCAGAAGCCACCACGCTAACACGCAGGACAGGGGGGAGCAAGGCATCAGTAGAACCTCCGCCAGTGTTACTGTTCGGAAGGGGCCTGGAAGTACAGAATTAGCTCAGGTGAAACCCCATCTGTCTAGTGTCAGACCCAGTGCTTCTCAGGACATGAGAAGAAACCAGGCATCCTCAAGAAACACAGCATGTGACATCCTAGCCAGGCCTGCCTCCTCTTCTAAGCTCAAACTGATGGAAAAGTCAAAACCCACCGACCAGCGAAGACATACTATAGTAGCGAAGACCAGTGCCAATAGTAAACCAGCTCAGCCCACAGAAACTGCAGAGCAGAGGAGGTGAGTAGATGTCATTTGATCACCTGACTTTTCAACAGCGTTGTCTTGTAAATTTGGTTTGCCTTTTCCGTGAAAGCTTTAGGATTTTCTTGTGCCTTCTCTTCTGTCCTTTGCAGACAACGTTAAGTCTGTGTCTATTGTAGACCTGTAAGATAAGTCACTGTGTCTGGGTTTGTTTCATGAGCTCAAACACTTAGTAAAGTTTGGGGAATACTTATAAACACAAGCATTTTTAAAAGCATTCTGTGAGGGTTTCTGTGCATGCCACTGACTGATATGTGCAATGTTTCCTTCTTCAGATTTTTGAACTATGAATGTGCCACTAGTGTCAAACCACTTAAGCCCTGAAATATTTTTTAGTTTTTTTCTTTGGGTGTAAGGATCATAGTCCTGTTTATACTCTGCTTCTGACCGTAGAGCCCTTCTGACTGAGTGCAAAGCCGACAAAGGCAGGGTGCTGAAGAAGCCTCCGAGCTCCGTGGTGACGCAGCCCGAGCCTGAGGGGCAGAATGGAAAACCAGTGGGGTCCTTCTGGACGACCATGGCCGAAGAAGACGAGCAAAGACTGTTCACTGAGAAAGTAAACAAGACGTTTTCTGAGTGCCTGAACCTGATTAGTGAGGTATCTCGTGATCGTCTTCTATCTTTGTAGCATTTTATAGTGTGTAGATGATCCGTGGAAACATCTCTGTAAATTGCACTGCCAGTCTTTTTGACTAAGTTAGGTCAAGGATGTTATGGTGACTTAATGTCAGATTGCTTCTCAAATGCCTTTCCTGAAAGAGCCCAGTGGCACAGTGGTTAAGCACTTGGCTTCTAACTGAAAGATCAGTGGTTCAAACCCCACCCCACCAACCACTCTGCAGGGAAAGATGTTGCAGTCAGCAGGAGACTCCTTTGGACATTTCTACTCTGCCCTAGAGGGTTGCTGTAAGTTTGAAGCAGCTCATTGGCCATGGGTTTACTTTTTAACTGATGACATTTTGTACTGAGTTCATGTAACTATATCAAAGGGGTTGGCGGTGTTATCTGAGTATAAAAATGATATTCCTCTAAGACAGTGGTTCTCAACCTTCCTAATGCTGCGACTCTTTCATACAGTTCTTCATGTTGTGGTGACCCCCC
>NW_022103908.1:289172-290508 GCF_000313985.2 Echinops telfairi | reverse complement strand
TGTGTGTGTGTGTGTACAGCATTAGTAGTCATAGTAGCTCAGAGGTACATAGTAGTTAAAGTGCTTAGCTGCTAACTTAAAAGGTGAGTGATTTGGACCCCCTACCTGTTCCACAGAATGAAAACGTGGCTGTCTGGTACAATAAAGATTATATAGCCTTGAACACCGTATGGGAAAGCGCTACTTTGTCCTGTAGGGTCTCTATGAGTCTGAGTCAGCTTGACAGCCATGGGTTTGGGGTCTGGTTTTAAGAATGGCAATTTGTTACTTGCTCTTCTTATTTTTCCCTTTCAAGAAAGCAGTAGTAATTACCAAAGATTTAAGAAAAAATGATGGGGGAAATTTTGAACTTCTGAAATTCTATCTTGGAAGTTTGTTTTTCATTCCATAAATAGTAAAAGACAGCCATTTTACACATTTAATGGAAATAAGTGTTGTGAGAAGCATAGTTAAAGAACCACTGTTATATTTTTACAATGATATCTTCATCACTGATTTTACTGTTTTCAACATGGACTGTCTAGTTACCGTATGAGAACATAAAATTTACTCGTTTACTTTCTTCATTTAAAAAAAAAGCCTATTGAAGAGATGCGACGTGTAATTGCAGATATTCTAACAGTGAAGAGTCAAGAAAAAGTTCATTTGGGTAAGTTAGTGACTTTGCTTTCCTTCAACTAAATTGTGATTTTATTCAACTTATTACAATACCTTTTTAATTTTTTCTCTTAATTTTTAAGATATGCAAATTGTTACTTTCCTCAGACATCTGTTTGGCCCGCTTCTGAGATAACAAGATTTATGTCCGATGAAGAATATTTTATTAGGAGACCTGATTAAAAATCTAGACTTGTCATGTCTGTGAAAGTTACTTCACCTCCTCTCTAGTCCTTATTTTCCTGACTTAAAAATTAAAGTGGGGCAGTTTGACAGCACTATGGTTAGGCATGGGACTGCTAAATACATGGTCATCAGTGCAAATCCTCCAGCATGTCTCCAGAGAAAGAGAAGGCTGCCTGTTCCCATAACAGTTTGAGACTGCGTGGCCGTGAGTTTTGGTTTGTGACTATAGAGAAGCTCATTCGAGAATTTTCCTGTCTGTCCTTAGTAGGTACAGATAAGATATGAGATTCATTAGCTATAGATGCATAAAATGTAGACATTTCCTAGACTCAGCTTAGATAAGCAATAAAACAAACAAACCCGTTGCCTTTCTGAGTCAAAGTGACCCTCTAAGACAGAACAACTGCCTCCGTAGGGTTTCCATGGAAGCAGACTATTTTCCAGGAAAACAGCTGGTGCGTTGAGCCAGTGACTTTTCAGTTAGTAGACAAGT
>NW_022103908.1:286297-288487 GCF_000313985.2 Echinops telfairi | reverse complement strand
ACTCCCATAGAGATTACAGCCTAGGGGAAAACATGAGGAGCTGATAGCAAGGGCTCAAGGAGAAAAAATGTTCTGAAAATGATAATGGCAACAAATGTACAAATGTGCTGAATGAATGGAACAATGGATTGTGATAAGAGTTGTACGAGCTCCCAATAAAATGATTTAAAAAAAATATTACAGCCTAGAAAACCTGATGGGCAGTGCCACTGCTTCACACAGGGTTGCTCTGAGTCAGAACAGGCTCCATGGGGCACAGCAGCAACAGTGGTCAGACAACTTGATCCTTGTTTGCTCTTGTCAGATTGTTTTGATTATTTTTATCAGGAGTCATTTGGAATTCTTCAAGGCTCCTAATTGATGCGACCACATTGATCTCCAGAGTATTTTCAAATATGCTTTTTGTTTAGTACCAAAATGAATTTAATATATTCTAGGTCAAGTACTAAATATTAAATAAAATTCAAGATCTTACCAAATTTCTAAATTGTGTGACATAAGTTTTGATTTTGTTTAATATGTAAAAAAAACTGCAATGCTAACTAGTTTCTGAGGAGATGATGTATTGTCAGTATGTTTAGCTGAACAGGAAATATTTCCATTTATGGTGGCTATTAATAGGCCCCAGGAGAGCATGCAGACATTCTGATCTTACTCGTAACGTTTAATGAAGGGGCTTGAGAAAGAATGGGAAATACTAGTCACTACAAAAAAAAGGGGGACAAAGGGAAGGGATAACTTGACCTTCTCTCTTCTGTGCTAAGGAGGAAAGTGGAAAGAAGAATTTCAAAAGCAGAGCAGTCTTCCAAAAGTTGTGTGGTAATTATATTTACTGCAACAACTCCCCTCCCCCTGCAAAAAAACGACAAAGCCTAGTAAAACAGCAGCTGAAACTACTTATGTATAACTAACCCATGACCCTTCGTGAGGTCAGGTTCCTTGTTTGAAGTTTTAGGGTCAGGGTTTCACAGGAAAATCCCAGTTCATTGCTCTCATCACACGAGTGCTTCTGTTTCACCTCTTAGTTCTTTGTGTAGTGTATGGGGTCTTAAAAGCTTAGAAGCATTGAATTATATATATATCAATAAAGCTGTTCAAAACAAAAAACGTGTAATCAGCCCATCTAAGGTACACCACCTGGTCTCTACCTGGAGCAGCAGAGGGAGAATAGTTGAGGGTGAGAGGAAGAGGTATGGAATGTGTGATAATTGTCTCCATGAACAAATGCTGCTTTTCCCATGACATCAAAAGAACTGGATGATTCTACTATTACAGAACAACCTATATGGTATAAACTTGAAAGATTAGATGGGAAACTTAGAGGGCAGTTAGAGGTAGAGTGGCTGTCCACCTGGAAGAATAGAATCCAGGTCACTTAGTTATACATATAGAAATGGGTAATTGGGTATCTGTTCTGCTGTGTATCTTCTCAGCAAAATATTCACTACAAAAAAATAACTATTAAGGAAAAAAGAGCCACCTTGTAATTTTCAATGGCAATAGAGATACAGTAGAGAAAAAGAATATTAGTAAAACTGGTGGCATCTGAATAAAGATAATATTCTTTTCCTGTTTTAGGATTCCATCAGTAATAATACATTTTACTTGTTATTGTTAAGTGCCATTGAGTTCGTTACAACCCATAGCAACCCGCTACTCGTCAGAACGAAACACTGCCCACTGCTATGCCGTCTTCACTTGTTCCCATGCCTGAGCCCATTGATGCAGCCACTGTGTCCGTCCATCTCATTGAGGGCCGCCCTCTCTTTCACTGCACTTTGCCAAGCATAATGTCCTTCTCCAGGGAGCTCGCCTGACAACATGTCCAAAGCATGTAAGATGAAACCTTGCGATTCTTGTCTCTAAGGAGCACTCTGACTGCACTTCTGCCAAGACAGTTGCCCTTTTAGCAGTGCATGGTCCTTTCAGTATTCTTCACCGGCACCGCCATCCGAATGCGCCAGTTCTTCAGTCTTCCTTGCTCAGCGCTAAGTTCCACATTTACAGTCTGCGAGGCAACAGAAAGCTCCTTGGCTTGAGTCAGGTGCACCTGTGTCCTGAAAGTAACACCCTTGCTTTACAGCACTCTAAAGAGGTCTCATCGAGCCAGTCAGGGTGCGATGTAACAACGATGAGAAATACAACTTTCCTCTAGTTCCTAAAGGTTTCCTCCCCGCTCCCACTACCATG